>NC_134403.1:59030560-59330560 GCF_038048845.1 Mixophyes fleayi | reverse complement strand
CTTTGCACAAAAAGGGCTTCACAGTCAAGGATATTGCTTCTAGTAAAATTGCACCTAAATCAACCATTTATGGGATCATCAAGAACTGCAAGGAGAGAGGTTCAATAGTTGTGAAAAAGGCTTCACGTCCAGGACTGTCTCCTAAAGTTGATTCAGCTGCGGGATCGAGGCACCACTAGTGCAGAGCTTGCTCAGGAGTGGCAGCAGGCAGGTGTGAGTGCATCTGCACGCACAGTGAGGCAAGGACTTTTGGAGGATGGCCTGGTGTCAAGAACGCCAGCAAAGAAGCCACTTATCTCCAGGAAAAACATCAGGGACAGACTGATATTCTGCAAAAGGTACAGGGATTGGACTGCTGAGGACTGTGGTAAAGTCATTTTCTCTGATGAATCCCCTTTCAGATTGTTTGGGGCATCTAGAAAAACGCTTGTCTGGAGAAGGAAAGGTGAGCGCTACCATCAGTCCTGTGTCATGCCAACAGTAAAGTAACCTGAGACCATTCATGTGTGAGGTTGCTTCTCAGCCAAGGGAGTGGGCTCACTCGCAATTTTGCCTAAGAACACAGCCATGAATAAAGAATGGTACCAAAACATCCTCCAAGAGCAACTTCTTCCAACCATCCAAGAACAGATTGGTGACAAACAATGCCTTTTCCAGCATGATGGAGCACCTTGTCATAAGGCAAAAGTGATAACTAAGTGGCTCAGGGATCAAAACATCAAAATTTTGGGTCCATGGCCAGGAAACTCCCCAGACCTTAATCCCATTGAAAACTTGCGGTCAAACCTCAAGAGGTCGGTGACAAACAAAAGTCCCACAAATTCTGACAAACTCCAAGCATTGGTTAGGCAAGAATGGTCGGCCATCAGTCAGTATGTGGCCCAGAAGTTGATTGATAGCATGCCAGGGCGAATTGCAGAGGTCTTCAAAAAGAAGGGTCAACACTGCAAATACTGACTATTTGCATAAACTTAATGAAATTGTCAATAAAAACCATTGACATTTATGAAATGCTTGTACTTTTACTTCAGTATACCATAGCAACATCTGTCAAAAAGGTCTAAAAACACTGAAGCAGCAAACTTTGTGAAAACCAATACTTGTGTCATTCTCAAAACTTTTGTTCATGACAGTAGTACTAGAACACACTTCAAGAACAAAGATCCATGTCTCATATTTATACCATCAGTAGAAGCTTTTTGCTGTTCATTTAAAGGCTGAATGATAGGTGCAGATTCATCATCTAGGAGTTTTTCGGATGGGTCATCATTAAGCTATTAAAAGAAAAGATACAATGTCAATTCAACTGTATGTGTAAGTTAAAAAGAATCCATACCAATGTACATAACCACTGCAATACCAAAAACAGGATCAGCCCATAGACAAGGATAAGAAACACTAAGAAATATTAAATTATAGAAGAATTCATTGGACATTGGCAAATAGTCACTGTAGGGCAGGGGTGGGCAAACCTGTCCTCAAGGGCCATATCCAGTTCATGTTTTTAGGATTTCTTTAATCATGTACAGCTGAGTTAATCTATTTGGCTGGGTCAGTAATTATCCCACCTGTTTCTACAGACAGAAATCCTAAAAACATGAACTGGATATGGCCCTTGAGGACAGGTTTGCCCACCCCTGCTGTAGGGCCTGTAAGTCATTTGTATCATTTATCCAGATAATGTCTGATCTGATATATTTGCCTAATACCGTCACTCTTTTTTTGTTCATATGATCTTTTATGCTGTATCTTGAATAACAAGTGTAGATCCCCAGAATGGCCTGCAGCAACATTTTCCCAGAAGCCTTTTCAAACTCTGTAATTATTCCAAGCTGACAAACGAAGGAATAATCTGCTGTATGTCATCAGACAGCAGAGAGTCCAGCCCAGCTCGCAGGAATGGAGATGCTGTGTTGAAATGACAAGCGTCACATTATGAGATTTAAAGAGTTTCCCATTTTCCAGGTCATTTTGGGGATACACAATATTAAACTACTGATGCATTTTCCCCATCTCTCTGCTACATGCTGGTAGCACTAATTAGCATGAGGAACCTACTTAACAAATACAATATACCTTTCACACCTCGATACAGAAAGGAAAAACAATTATGCTCTGCGGAGTAGTGTTACCTGTGCGGGCACACATGATTTCACCACTTTGAGAAGCGATCTTTTGTTGAGTATAGTGTTGGTTGAAGGTCGCTGCCGGGGGTTTTTGCGGAACATCTGTTTAATGAGACTGCGCAGCTCGTAGGAATATTGAGGAGGAAGCGGACTGTATGATCCCTGGCAGATCTTCAGGATTAAATTTTTCCAGCTACCTGCCTGGAACTTGAAAGAGAAAGACAAATAGTATAATTCATTGTATAGTCTACAGTAGCCTTGAGTTATCGAGGGCTCTCCAGAACTACTAGTCTCAGAATGCCTCGTCAGCCTTTAGTAGTTGCTCCACAACCATTGAAGAGCACAAGTTCCCTACCTGTGCTCTACATTACAGTATATATATATATATATATATATATATATATATATATATATATATATACAGTATATATACTGCAGACTTGTGTAGTTCATGAAAAATATAATACACTTTACATAATACAGAACAGGCTGAAACATACACAAAAGAAACGTTCGCATTTGTTTAATAAGAAGACAATAGAAAGTAATAATAAGCCAAGATATCTGAACTGTTAAATCATTATCTAATTGAAGCAGTTATTTAATCAAATAGTCTATTCAGATGGGCAAATCTAGTCAACCTATTAGTCTTTTCACTATTCCTAAATATGCTTCTTATTTTGTTCAAGGGAAAGTACAAAGCAAATATTTATTAATCAGATTATTGGGGAGAATTACGAAGCACTGTGCACTGACGCCTGGGGAACAGTGCTCACAATGTAGCCCTCTACTAAATGACAATATTGATATTACTTAATGTTATTTAATATTATATTATTTCTCCTTTTCCTCCTCGTGTCTCCCTTCCCCTCACATAAGCATAAATATACATTTCTGTGCTTGCCGCCAAATCCATTCCAAAGACACAGTGTCACTCACAAAGAATTCCCCTCTCTCCCCCACAAAATATATTTTAATTTACTTCATCACAAATTTATTATGGTCCCCAGTCCCACCCCTGCATTACCCCCCATGGAGAGTCAGATGACCCAACAAACAATAAGGAGGAGTTGAATGATAAAAATTCTTTATCCTTATCCTTTTTGGATTCTTTCATTTTATGGCAGATACTGCAGAAATTAATTCCCTGCCGCCCCCTGGCCACTAGCCTCACTCGGTCAGGAATCATACTAAAGAGATCCTCCCCTGCAACCCACTTCCCCATCATGCTCCAGTGGAACTGCAACTCACAGCATGCCAGGCAACAGGCTGCATAATCATCATCATCATCATTTTATTTTATATAGCGCCACTAATTCTGCAACGCTGTCCAGAGAATTCACTCACATCAGCCCCTGCCCCATTGGAGCTTACAGTCTAAATTCCCTAATATAGACACACACACACACACACAGAGAGGGAGACAGACAGACAGACAGAGACTAGGGTCAATTTTTGATAGCAGCCAATTAACCTTCCAGTATGTTTTTGGAGTGTGGGAGGAAACCGGAGCACCAGGAGGAAACCCACGCAAACACAGGGAGAACATACAAACTTCACACAGATAAGGCCATGGTCGGGAATCGAACCCAGTGCTGAGGCAGAAGCGCTAACCACTAGGCCACTGTGCTGCCCAGACTAATACTAGTCTGCTTAATCTGACTACACTAAGTTGCTCTGCCATCAAGTGTTATAAAAATGCTCTACTTAACTCTACTCCCAGACAACTCCCTCTGTTGATCTTGCCGTGCTGGGGGGTGATTGCAGTCAGATACCAGTGCCTATGTCTGTTCTGTAAGCTTGCTGTGAGTCACTCAGCCTCTCTCATGTAGGGCTGAGTACCAAGAGACTCTCAAAAGAGAGAATGCTTAGCCTTGATTGGAGGAGCTCAGCACGTAATAACAGAAGCATCAGGATGGTGCAGCATATAGCACTGGCAGGGGAAGATTAAGTGAAAACGAGCAGAACAGTGTGAAGCCTGACATATTTCCCAACTACCCATGGATTCGGGACAAAGTCCAGATAGCACTGGTCTTTCCCACTAAAATCAGGACAATTGAGAGACTATGCTGCTCTTTTGGAATACCTGCTGCTGGTGTCTGTAGCTTTGTTACTGCTTTTGCACGGATCCTGGAATGTTGGGGACTTGTTTGGAAAAGGGATAGGTACTAATGATCTCTTTCCCTCCAACCAGCCTCAATTAAATTAATAACATTAAAATGTAATAATGAGGCCTATTTCCCCCAACCAGCCGCAATATCAAATTAATAGCATTAGGCATATTTCTAACCAAACATTACATTAATATCCTCCACATATGATAGACATCCCACATTGCATTAACAGCCCCTGCACTATTAATAACCCTACTAATACTACATTACATTAATATCCCCATTTAATCAAACCAAATAACATTAATGCCCCCACATCATGACATTAATACTCCATCCTCACATAACATTAATATCTCCTCATCAGCTACCACATAAAATTAATACCCACAACCTGGGGCAGGGGCAAGTCACCAGCAAGCACAGTGATGGCAGGCCCCTTAGGCTGGGGCGACCCAGATAGTTCCAGGCTGCCTAGATCTGGGCTCCAGGTTCACCACAGCCCTCCAAGTAGGTTTTGTTTAGTATTTTTAATGAGAAAAAAATAGGTCTGCCCAGTAAAATATAGCGGAGTTCGTAGTAGATTTGGGAGGCCCTCCTTGCCCTTTCCCCTTTCTTCACCTCTCACTACGGGCTGTGCTCATACTATGTAAGGTCCTCTCTTTTTCACTGTCCTTGTTTTTTTTTATACTTTATTTTTTTTTTTGAACTGATTAGGGTAAGTCAGGTGACTGACATGCCCGTCAGGGCACCTAACTGGTGATCAGGCCCTGATCCAGAGCAACCAATAGATATAGCAGCCACCATGGCTGACCACTGTGTGCAGGTTGTCCTATTACAAAATGGCACATTATAGGATTGAGAATAACATTTGGATTATATATTAGCAGGGCTTGTGGTTAAAATGGTTTGTGGTTTTATCTTCTAGCTTCTGAACCGTCAAACAATGGTCCATCCATCATTAAAGTGTAAGTAATACTGTAGACCAACAGTCGTGTTTCAACTACTTGTCAAACATGGATTAATATTGTTAGAGAACTGTACGTCAGTGTACTCACTGGGTGTTTTAAGGCGCATAGTTCATATAACACACATCCCAATGACCAGATATCACTGAAACAGAGAACACAGTTACATTTTAACCAATGTAATAAACATGTACAATGTTAGAACAGTACTGTCAGAATATTCCCAAATATTGCACAATGTTTGCTATTCTTATTCACATTACATCCATTATTTGTCTTCCATTACTCGGAGTCACATACACAGCGTTTGTTAGGAGGGCCTTAAATACAGGAATAACTGGTTCTTTCCTTTTTATGTTCTTACTTTGGAGGGCAGGATGTTATAGCTACTGGGTGTGTACACTAGTGTGGTTAGTGCCTCAGTACAGGAGACTGGGGGCTGTGGCATTATTGCTTGGAAGTGTATCCTCAAGAGCTCTATATTGCTGTGTGTATCCAGAGAAATGTAACGTAATTCTACCCAGATATTTATATATGTACATTATTGGAACATGAGGTTGGGGGTTTAGTCAGACACTCCAGATCCTACACAACACAGAAAAGTGTGTCTACCAAATGGCTTAGTCTGTGTCAGGTCATGGAGGAAGAGTGCACACAAGGGGAGAGATATTATAGTCTAAGGCTGGGCACGCACTACAGGGTTTCAGAGAAATGTTCTGTAGAGTGTACCCAGCGTAAGAGAGTTGTCAGGACACTATCTACAGCATGATAACTAAGGAGCTCTAATCTAATCCGCTGCAAATTCATGCAGAATTGTGAACACACTGGGAAGCTTTGCTAGGATTACATATATTTGGAAAAGAGGAGTATCTATATTTAAATCTGGTTCCGTCACTTACCATTTGTTATTATACGGCAAGTTCTCCCAGATCTCAGGAGGAACATAGTAAGGCGTCCCAACATACGTGCAGGCGTAAGCCAATGGACTAGGAAATAAAAAAACATACTGCTGATATTACTGTATATGCACTTCACTGTAGGGATCAGTAGGTTTATGGTTGCAACACAACAGACTGTATGATTTAAATAAGTTGTGTGTCTCCTTTGTTCAACAAAATATCAATATGGAAGGTAGAAATTATATATTGTTTTCTGGAGAAGGAAATTTCTGCTGGCTAGTATACAGTAACAAAGACAGGAGGCGCCCAGGTACTATAGTTTATCTATCACCTGAATTTGTTGTGCTATTTATCTACCATTAACAAACTTAGATTTTATCAGTGCAAAATACTTTGCTAAAAGAGACCGTAGTAATCAACTACGTGATTTAACTTAATAAATACCTGGTGAGAATACGTGCAGATCCAAAGTCTCCCAACTTTATTATCCGTCTTTCAGTAACAAAAACATTCTGCATTGAAGACAAATAAACAGCTACATCAATACATACATCTGAATGGATCCATGACATGTTTAAGTTTACATAACAGTCCTAGCAAAAAGTGGGATTCTTAAAACTGGGAGTACCAAATATCTGAAATATCAGTGCAGGATGACCTGGCTCTGCCATGGGATGTGTTCACTTGAAGACAAATGCTGAGAGTGGACTAAAATAACATTAATATTTCACATTATAACTAAATCCGGACAGGTATCAAAGGGGGGCTTAATGTTATATAACTCACCTTAGACTTAATGTCTCTGTGCAACACACGTTTATCATGAATATGCTGTACTGCCAGACACATCTGTACAAACCACTGGAGGATCTGGAAGATATAATAATGCAGAAAATCACTGCTCCTTGCATGTAGGTTATATACTCAGAATTTGGTTATGGCATATAATATGTATGATGCATAAAGTGTATAGAAGAACGGGCTCATTACTGACATAGGGGCAGATATATTAAGAATCGTGTCTGGCGGTGGTTTTAAACCATCACATATCGGCGTCGTTTTAGTACTCCAAACCACTGCATTTATTATAGGGCAGTTTGAGGCTGGGATGTTAAACGTCTGGCGATGTGTGGCGGACTAAAAACAGCTAAACCGCCGGCAATTTAATCAGGACCACCATCAAAATTGCCATAAAAATGGCTTTTATACCTGCTTCTGATTGGCGCGATAGCTCAAAGATGCTGTTTGAGCTATCTTGCCATTCAGAACATAAGAGGAGGCACGGGGGGGGGGGGGGGGCAGTCATTATGTATTGATTAAGAGGCAAAATTTATTTATAATTAACTTATGGGGCAAATGTTATTTCTCATTATATTATTATATTAAGCCACACCCCATCCGTTGACGTCACAAGCTCCTCCTCTTCCTTCCCCACAAACAGCCCATTTTGCCCCCATTTCAACAGTGGCAACAGGCCTCTCCCACTCTCACAGCAAGCCCCGCCCCTTCAAGAAAAGCTCCACCTCTCCTGGGTCAAATGTTACCAGTTATCATTACTTATCTGCAACATTCTGGTTAATAACGGGAGACTGTCGGGTCACTCACTGTCTGTTCAGGAAACAGTTTCCCTCTCTGATGTTTAATGGTCTCCAGCAGGTCACCTCCATCACAATATTCCATCACTATGTACAGATGGTCATCCACTGTCAGCAGTCAAACATAGGACAACTTATTTAATTTACAGAAGCATCTAAAGGCAATAAGTAGACATACTGCATCTTTAATACTACATAGTTGGTTTAAGCCATGTGTTGCAGAAATGTTTAACAGTAGTTATTTAACCTTTACCCATCTCCCTTCCATGGTGGACAGCTGGGAGCCCCTCCTATCCCAGGGCATTACTATTATTATTATTATTATTATTATTATTATTATTAATAATAATAATAATAATAATAATCTTTATTTAGGGCACCACATCAGGTCCGCAGCCCGTACAGAGGGAGAACAACAGGACAGTACATGGTATAACAGTACAATACAGTAAACAAATAACACTACAACTCTCATCACAGCTACTGGGGTGCAGGAGGCATATTAAGTGCAGGCTAAAACCTGTGTCCATCAGAGCGGGTCAACTAACAGGTTTGGAGCCACTGAAAGAGGAGTGAAGGAGTGGAGACAATGGGCGCAGTGTAGCTGGTGAGCAAAGGTGGGTAATGAGAACAGGAGGGAAGAGGGCCCTGCTCAGTAGAGCTTACAATCTAAAGGGAAAGGGGCAGACAAACGATTCACACATGGGGGTGAGCCAATGTAAGGGGATCTGAGGGCAAGAAGCAGATGGAGGATGAAAGAGGGTGAGGTATACTACATGGTGAACAATGGCTAAGTGGAGGTCTGTTAGGTTTTTTTAAACAGTTGGTTTTCAATGACCATCTGAAGCTATACAGACTGAGGGATAGACTGACAGAACAAGGGAGATTGTTGGAGTGGTGGGGGCAGCAGGAATCTTGGATAAGGGAGTGAGATGTGATTACCAAAGAGGAGGAAAGGCGATGGTCATTGGCCGACCAGAGAGGGCGCGGGGGGAGTATGTATGGAGATGAGGTTGGAGATTGTAATCTTGTGAGCTGGGCTCTCACACCTCTTTGTCTGTTTTACCCAGTTTGTTTATTACTTTGTTCGTCCCCAATTGTAAAGCGCTACGGAATATGTTGGCGCTATATAAATAAATTCCGATGATGAGATGAGATGTAGGGAGCAGTGGAGTTAGAGAGGGCCTTGTACGTGAGGGTGAAGAGTTTAAAGAGTATTCTGAAGGAGAAACAAGTGTAAGGTTTGGCAGAGAGAGGAGGCAGATGTGGAGCTGCAGAATTAGTATAGATTGAAGAGGAGCATTACATACAAAGTAGAGGGAGAAGACAAGTTCAGCAGTAAATTAAATGTGTTAAAAAGAGAGATGGCTCCTTCTACCGTAGTTTTATGGCAATTAATGAAAAGGTAATTCAAAAAGTTCACATGTCATCATCATCATCACCATTTATTTATATAGCGCCACTGATTCCGCAGCGCTGTACTCACTCACATCAGTACCTGCCCCATTGGAGCTTACAGTCTAAAATTCCTAACATACATACATACAGACAGACAGACAGACTAGGGTAATTTTTTTGTATAGCAGCCAATTAACCTACTAGTATGTTTTTGGAGTGTGGGTGGAAACCGGAGCACTCGGAGGAAACCCACGCAAACACGGGGAGAACATACAAACTCCACACAGATAAGGCCATGGTCGGAAATTGAACTCATGACCCCAGCGCTGCGAGGCAGAAGTGCTAACCACTTAGCCACCATGCTGTCAATTACATAAATCCCTATTTGATCTTTTAAAATATTGATGCAATCAAGTGACGACGTAAGGTCTACTCTAAGAAAACTTTGGCTCCCTGTGTTTGGCATGATTGGCTTATAAAGGCTGCTATGTGGGGTATATTAGACAAATACATACAATTTTATGATTTAGGTGGATAGAAAGTAAGGATATGTGTGAGGGCCTCATTTAGAGTTATTGACGCATTTAGCACCCTGAACTTAGCTGTAAACATTATGTGCAAAAAATACAGACTTGTGTATGTAGAGTCGCCGGTATCTCAAGATACATACACCTTAAAAAACACTTGTATTTCTACGTCAGGTATACTAATATGTATACTTACATCCTACAATAGTGTAGAACTAACATACTCCTCCTAAGAAGCATATCTGGGGATGTGTCTATGTCTTACTAGGTCGCAACTGCAGAGGGTGTGCAACCATTATGTGTACACACTACTACTGTACTCAACTTACACGCCACCATTCTCTCCCAGCATAAAGCGTGGCAGGCGTAAGATATGCTCATATCTATGTACGGACATATTTTGGTGCGCGTGTGCAAGGTGTATATTTACGCCAGACAATTGGATGTATATCCATCTCTAGTGTCTGCAGAGCACACATGTAAGAGGACACAGTTGCCTAACATTTTAGTATGGCATACCTTCAAATGACTCTCTGAATTTCACAATATTTGGATGCTTCATCTTAGCCAGAAGGATTACTTCTTGTCTGGAATCTTGGATTGCACTTGAGGACTGAAAATATAAATTTCAAGTCTATAACAATAAGCTTAAGAAATGGATGTAAATGAGCTGGACAGAGGATTATAAATAATTATGATATGTCGGAACACGTTTAATTACTTTAAAGTGGACCTGTCACCTACACACAATGGGGACTGACATTTTGTAGGGTGAACTAATACATGTATATTCATGACAATTCACCAGGATCCAGTACTTCCTGAATATTAACCAGGCAGTGTCTTAGTGATGCCACTGGCTCCTAGCATATAGACAGGCTACAAAATGGTTCAGCTCACAAAATGGATGCCTCCACTGTGTTTAGGCAACAGGTCCACTTAAAAAAAAACCTTACCTATAATTACTATTCTTCTTCCCTTCTGAACCACTAACAACTCTTTCATGATTCATAGTCAAAAACCAGAATGTTTACTCACATTGTTTATTAAAATGGGCCTCTTATTCTCCTATTTGTATATTTAAACATCTATCAAGGTTTTTCCTAATATATATTAAAGTGAAAATGGGAAACAAATTCTGTAATTATATTTTAATTTCTCACCACGAGCCTAAAGTGGCAGGGTTCATCTTTTTAAACAATAGAAAGCCTGTTGAATTTATCCCCTCCTTTCTTTTACATAAAAGCCCCAGATTTCAGGGAGTGTCTGCCAGCAAATTGGTAGTGGGTAATAAAAAAAAAATGTTTATTCAGGTTAATAAGGTCCAACGATATTGTGTTGAAAGTATATATTCTAATTATTATTTTCATTTATGCTCTGTGAAATATGTAAGCCCTCCAGTGGGGTAATAATGACGTACAAAACTTGGAGGACTGATTAATGTTATCCTAGGAGTTCAAGTTATGCTTATAGTTTGAATATTTTATGACTCTGCACCTAATGATTACCTTGTGGTCACATACCGGCACAACCAAGAAATCCATAAAATTATTATTGTGTGGTATTTTATATTTAATTTAAAAACAAAATCAAAAATGGCTGATTGAATATTCCATAAGTTGTGTTGCATAGGTGAGTGCTTTGTTGCAAACCTCAATTTTAAAATTCATCCGAATTCAGCACCTTACCTTTGGAAGTCTTATTTCCTTCATAACATATTTCTCACCAGTGTTTTGGTGACGCACTAAAAGTGCTCTACCAAACGACCCCTCTCCAATAACGTTCAGCACCTTGTAGTGTTCCATTGTACCTTCGAGAGAAAACAGATATTGTTACTTTTTCATGGCAGATTACTGCAACCTAAGTTGTCCAAGTATTGTTGAACTACAACACTCATCAGCTGCTTGGCCTGGGAGTGATAAAGTTTCTGTAGCTCATATGGAGAGACTACTTCTGTTCTTGAACTGGATCGCTGATCATTATGAACCGGAACATCTAGATGGACAGCCGAACACATTTGAAGTTGCACGCCTACTCTTGTGGAAAGACTGGAGACTGGATGTGCACAAAGGGGTCGGAATACTGTGCAAAAGTGTAAACGTCACATCAAAGATTGACCTCCTACGACTTTAGACCCAAATGTTTTATTAAATAGTATTATTCTGTTTTTATGGCTTAATTAAATAATGGGAGTGAGAGGACAACAGGACTGTTTGTATTGCGTATGGCACGTTTGTTTGTTTATTTAAAGCTTTATATTTTTATATGCAAATAGAATACACAAAATGTGTCATTAAAAGTATAAGAATCCCCCAGGAACCTGGAATCCCCCAGCTCAGAGCTAGTGCACAATTCAAGAGTTTTTGCCAAGTGAAAATGGCTGTATGCCTTTCTGCATAACGATGAATGCACCTAAAAAACGCCATTTCCATTACTTTATCTCATTCAATAATTTCACTCTAAAGAAAATGAAATGTCATGTTTGCTCTGCTCCACAAATCTGTTTCCACTAGTGCACCTATTTCATACACGGAACGCCTTGCTACGCCCAATTCCTCCTATCAAACTTTTGCTCCGCTGCAAACATCGCCGTCTAGTTCTGCAAACTCATGCACTGCGGCGTAAATCATGGAGCAGACCAAGGTGCACCAAACCACCACTACTTCTCTATAAGCTGTTATTTTCTGATTTCAGGCTTAGAAAGACCCCTTACTGTGATTTATAGGGTTGTTATCATGAGTACAGTACTTTTATGTAAGCCAATCGGCATTTTATGTTCAGACCTCTTTTAATACTTTCAGGGGCATATTCAATTAGGTCCAATGATCGCGATTACACACGGTTTTACAAGTCCCGTTGCCGCAACACCGCGGATTTCCGTGCACATCCCATAGAGTTGCGAAGGGAAATCCACAGGGGCACATTCAATTAGGTTTCCAGTCCGCGGGAACGCGCCGGAACTTGCAGCAAAGTTAATTCACGCTACCGCAATAACGTGTATTTTCATTCGCACCCCATAGGGTTGCGTAAGAAAATCTGCATTCTTGTGGTACCGTATTACTGGCAATAATGCACAGGTTCCGCGGTAAGGCGGACCGGAAACCTAATTGAATACCCCCCACAATGTTGAGCTATCGTATTGTCCCTTTACACGTGCAGCCATGCGCAATTGCGATCACCAAACCTCCCTGAATATGCCCCTCAGTGTCTACCATTAAAAACATTATTTTGTCTGTTTTTAGATTGGTATTTAAAGTCATGGTTAGACATGACTAGTGACAGCATTATATCACATACAGTAGAATAATGGCAAATTAAATTCCATACATTTAACATGATAAACTAATACACTAATGTCTCGCCATATATTTCTTAATGAACTGATTAAAGAAAAAATATAACCAGTTCATTTCCTGGCTGTAAACATAAACTAAGCTATATATACTATATGCTGGGCTATTACTGTACTCTGCTAAACTCCTTTATCAATGTATACAAATGCAAGGTGATGTTGCAGGGAATTACCTGTAGAATAAGCAGGACAATTACCAGGTATCAGTGCTGATAGTATCACTGCTGATAATAGATTGGGAGGATGGATCTTACCAGAGATGATCAGAGGCTGTCACCTGCTATTTCCTGGTCTGTGTCATGCTGAGCACGGTGTTGTGCTGTGTTACTACGGAGCACAGACAGCACAGGGCACAGAGCTGGAACAGATGCACCATGCACGGTGCTTCCTGGGTCAGGCTGGGTGTGCTCTCTTCCTGTGAGGACTTCTCCTCCCACTGACTGCAGACACGGCAGATGGTGCTGTGTGTCTGGGATGCTGTGTGCCTGCGGTGTTGGTAGATGTTACCTGACGTTTTCTTATGTCTGTAATTGCAAAAGGAATTATTTTATCTTCACCAAAACGCATAAAATAAGTAATATATCTGTGCACAATGAAGCACCCTCATATATGTCCCGGCAGGCCAGAATTCATAGTGTGACTTAATGAACTGTGGATGAACAACAACAACTGGCATTAGTGCACGTGAATTGTTTCACAATTGTGAACTGGAGGTTCACAAATATTATATGTAGAAAAGGAATCAGCATGTCTAGTGAAGAGCTTTCTGTACATACACTTAAGCAGTTTATTCAGCATTTTACTGTATTTTCACATAGGTATGAATGGACCATTGACATGAATGGAGCAACACAGCATTAGTAAATGATTTTTCTACTCTCTCCTCCCCCCGCCCCACATCTGTAGAGATTCAATTAATCTATATTGCTCTGTAGTCAAAGCACCTCTCCACTAGCCACCACATGGTTTCTGCAGAGGTTTCTTTTATTATTTCCAGTGGATTAAAATAGGACTTTACAGTGGATTTCAAATAAGGAAACATTAAACTTGGATTATAATAAGGACACGATAACAAAAAAGGAAATTACCTATCCAAAGCCCTAAATAAACAGCTGAGATAAGGTTAGACTATGAACACCTGATATGGCAGCATTTTCTTTTTTACCAATATATAATTTGGATGTGGGGCAGCACAGTGGCCTAGTGGTTAGCACTTCTGCCTTACAGCACTGGGCTCATGAGTTCAATTCCTGACCATGGCCTTATCTGTGTGGAGTTTGTATGTTCTCACTGTGTCTGCGTGGATTTCCTCCGGGTGCTCCGGTTTCCTCTCACACTCCAAAAACATACTGGTAGGTTAATTGGCTGCTATCTAAAATCACCGCAGTCTCTGTGTGTGTGTGTGTGTGTGTTAGGGAATTTAGACTGTAAGCTCCAATGGGGCAGGGACTGATGTGAATGAGTTCCCTGTACAGCACTGCGGAATTAGTGGCGCTATATAAATAAATGAGGATGATGATGATGTCAGTGAAGGTTTATAAAAAAGTACTGTGTGACAGCTATTTAAAATAGCTCTACTTGAATATTGTTGAATCAGAGCAATTAGAAACAACTATTGGTGGAAATGAAGCAAAAGATGCAGTTGACTATGCCAAATGGAAAAAGTCCTGGGGGTATATTTAGTAAACTGCAGGTTTGAAAAAGTGGAGATGTTGCCTATAGCAACCAATCAGATTCTAGTTTTTATTTATTTAGTACATTCTACAAAATGACAGCTAGAATCTGATTGGTTGCTATAGGCAACATCTCCATTTTTTTCAAACCCGCAGTTTAGTAAATCTAGCCCTTGGTCCTGACAGCTGTACAGCCCTCTAATGCAAACTGTTTATTAAACAATTAATCCCACATCTTTGAAGTATTTAATGCAGTTACCACCCCACTACCTTCATCTGTGTTGGAAGCTTATATCACAATCTTACAGAAAGAAAGTACAGTCCTAATGTAATGTGCCAGCTATAGGTCTAAACCTACTTATATATGGTAAAAATTTTGTTTTCAGTTTGGAAAGTGAAATGTTACATAATTAAAATTATTAGTATCATTTATCATTCTAAGGAACAATATTTCCACTCATCCTCTTATCAACTAATGCTGAAATAGTATTTGATAGGACAGACTAGGAATTCATTAAAGGTACATTAAGTGCTATACTTACATAGTCCAACTTTGTTTACAAAATTATGTTTTTATTCTCTTCCTCATCAGTAGAAAAATAAGGACCACATCTTTAATATTCAAAATGGAACTAGACAGGGATGTCCCTTATCGATCCTAGTTTTAAATATGGAAACCCTTTCTCAAATTATTGCATTGAATGATGATATATAAGGTATGACAATTGATAATACCACTCACCTATTGTGGTTTTTTTTTTAATTGCACATTTTGTGCACCATAAGGATATACATGTGTAAGTAAAACATATACACTGTTAGTGGTATGCAATTACATTTAAACAATATCAATTTACAATAAGCTGTGAATTAAATAATACTAAAGTAAAATATAATAAACAAGAAATAGCTGTTTCATAAATAAAAATAAACTAAATTAACATGAAATACAATATACACCTATACAATATACAATATACACCCACTTTCAGTCCTATTTATGACAGTTCACAAATGTCTTTATAGATTTACAATGCGGTCCAGGGAAGAGACTTATACCATAATAAACTAATAAAAATGACCCTTGGTTTGTATAGCTATCCTCAGAAGATGGCTTCTCTAAGGGGGTTTATATATTAAGGCAAATAAGGAGGAAAGAGTGGCGCATTCTCACTCTTTCTTCTATAGTTGCCTTTGGATGGCCCCTTTGCACAGCTGACCCTCGGGCAGGGGCGGATTGGTCAAAGGCCTTACCGGGAACTTTACCGATAGGCCGATGACCTAATGAGGCCGTCTGTCTTTGTTTTTTTGATATCCTGAGACATGTCCCTCTCCCCTGTGGCCTATCCCACAAGAAGTGGATATCACATGGGACGCGCACCATGTGACAGGTGCCGTCCCATGTGAGCAGAGAAGCGCAGCTTGGAAGCGGCTGAAAGGTAAGTGAGCGGAGCGCAGCGGCGGGGTGCTGACTTTAGTGTGTGTGTGAGCGGAGGGGGGCGAAACCTGTGAGTGTGTGCGCGCAGCGGTGGGGTGCTGATTCTAGTGTGTGTGAGCGGAAGTGGTGCTGATTCTAGTGTGTGTGAGCGGAAGGGGGGCTGATTCCAGTGTGTGTATATGTGAGCGGAGGCAGGGCTGATGGCAATGTGTGTGTGAATGAAGGCAGCAGAGGGGGGCTAATGACAATGTGTGTGTGAAAGCAGCAGGGGGGAGCTGATGACAATGTGTGTGTGTGTGTGAAGGTAGCAGAGGGGGCTGATGACAATGTGTGTGTGTGTGTGTAGGCAGCAGGGGGGCTGATGACAACAGCGGCGCACGGAGGATTGTCGGGGGGGAGGGGGGTTCCCCCCGCCGACCCAAAAAATGAGAGAAAAAAAACGTTTCGCCTGCGCTGCCCTATACAGCAGCCGCGGACGCTGGTGCCGCGGACGCTTCTTTGACAGCGCCAGGGCTGCTGTATAGGACAGTGGCCACTTAGATAGCGCAGGGGGGGGGGGTTTCTAGAGACTCAGAAACCCCCCTGTGTGCGCCACTGGACAATGTGTGTGTGTGTGTGAAGGCAGCAGGGGGGGCTGATGACAATGTGTGTGTGTGTGTGTGTAGGCAGCAGGGGGGGCTGATGACAATGTGTGTGTGTGTGTGAAGGCAGCAGGGGGGGCTGATGACAATGTGTGTGTGTGTGTGTGTGTGTAGGCAGCAGGGGGGGCTGATGACAATGTGTGTGTGTGTAGGCAGCAGGGGGGGCTGATGACAATGTGTGTGTGTGTGTGTGTGTGTGTGTGTGTAGGCAGCAGAGGGGCTGATGACAATGTGTGTGTGTGAAGGCTGCAGGGGGAGACTGATGGCAATGTTGTGTGTTGGCAGAGGGGGCTTGTGGCAATGTAGTGTTTTGGCAAAGGGGGCTTGTGGTAATGGTGTGTGTTGGCAAAGGGGGATTGTGGCATTGTAATATGGGTGTGAGGTAGGTGGGGGCTAATTAATGGTTGCTATTTTGTTTGTGGAGTGATGGGGCAATTTAATTTAATAGCGAGGACTATTTAAGAGGGGATGGTTTGGGGGCTATTAATTGAATGTGGGGGTGAGTTTGGGAAGAATGAGGTCTATTTATTAAATGGAATTTTAATTATTTAATGCCAGTGAAGGTTGCGGGAAATAGGTATATTTATTAAACATAAATGCTATTAATTTATTGCTGGGGCTGTGGACATTCTCTACTTTAATTTGGGTGGGAGGTAGGCTAGTAATTTAATGGTGGACTGCAGGTTGGAGCTAATTATTTAATGGTGGGTGCTATTAATTTATTTGTGGGGTTATGGTGGTGCTATTTAATTAGTGGAGTCTATTGATTTAAGGTGAGGTGACAGGACCTGTAATTTAATGGTGGGGTGATGTGGGGCTGAGTTTGGGAAGAGTGCTATTTATTAAATATGAATTATTTAATGCCGTCATGGTCGTGGGAAATGGTTATATTTATTAAATGTAAATGCTGTTAATTTTTTGCTGGGGCTGTTTGGAGGGAAAAAGGTTTATTTATTAAATGTGAATTCTAGCATTTTAATGTTGTGGCTGGAGGAACGCCTATTTATTAAATGTGGGTGCTTTTGATTTAACACAGGAGCTTGTTGGAGTTTTATAAATTTCATGCACTTGTTTTTTTCCAAATAGGGCCCCCAGCATTCCAGGATCCAGACAAGCAGCAACTGATCAAGAGTCACCAGCAACCACAGGTAGGGAAAGCAACAAGAACAGGTAGGAGAGAGCAGGACAGTCTGCCAACTGTATTTTTCTATATTGGCAGTTCCTCTGCAACATGTTCTTAAATGAACATTAATATGTTTCAACGGGACAGTCCTGATTTAGGGCTCTGTCCCATGAGTGGGAATGTTGGGACAACGGTGGTATGTAATGGGCAGTCTAGCAATATTCAGCCCTTTGATGGCATAATCAACTTTGTATTAATCCCGCCTCTTTTTGTGTTTGCCCTGCCTACACTTGATTTGGTCCCGCCCACATGAGGCCACTTCCAGATTTTTTTCCAGGGCCACTTTATGTTCCCAATCCGCTCCTGCCCTCGGGGGCATGGTCTACAGAGTAGTGGGGATAGAGCATACCCCCATTCGTAGAATTCACCTTTCTTCAGACACAAGATGGTCCTGCAGGGAGTGCAGCACAGATGTAGGTGGAAACTCGAGGCAGTACTAGCTAGGAATTATGGTTTCAGCTGGACTGTTACTGCTGATCAATATATGAGAAAGAAGATTTGCTGCTTTTGTAGTCTGGGATCCAAGGAAGATGGGGTGTTTTTGTGCCGTTGTGTGTCCGCAGAAAGCGGGCTGACATCTGGGCTGGATTGCTGCCACTGCGGTATTAAAATGTGAACAAGCAAAGTACTGGACAGGCATCACTGCTAAGGTAAATGTGTGCCGGCTTTTTTCATGAGTGCTATATTCATATTTTAAGGGATCTTGGACCAGACTCTCAATTATTGTACACACAACCCCTCACAATTTACATACAATTGTAGTCACCTTCCATAGACATTGGATTTACAAAACCAAATAACACATTGTTTTCCACTCTTTGTCAGGAGCAAAAAGGATCAGGAGTATAGGATAATAATATGAGAAAGGGAAACATTGGGAACGATCTATGTGTAGATTTGTAGTGAATAGATTGCTGTGCTATTTACATGCTGAGATTGACATATTTAGGAGTGTAATTGATAAATTGATTCTGAGATTGTTATGCTAACACTATACAACATGGGAATTATAATGGAACCTGAGGTTTGTACATAAACATGGCAATAGGAATCATATGGCAGATACAAGAAGAGTTAATGTGCAAACACACAGATACTGTATCATTTATGGTGAACTGTTCCATGATGATAGCATGATGTACTGAAACGATCGCTGGGCAGGGCATGATTTTGTGACGTAAAATACTAAAGATTTTTTCCTGACTACTGGTGCTGGTCTGTTCTAATTTATGGAGCAATTGTGGATTTGTTTTTTCAATATTAAGTTTGCACAGTGTTGAATAAGTTTGAATTGAGTGCATCCTCTTTTTTGATTTTACACACACACATATTATATATATATATATGTGTGATTAAATGAGGTATCCTAGGAAGAGTACAGAGATTGCTAGTGTATTGTAACATATGTAATAAATCCTAGCCCCCTTAATATCCTTTATGTGCCATTGTACACAGTATAGTTTTGTTGTTTAATTATGAAATCATAATATAGCTGCTTTATTTTATGGTCATTTTAATCTTAATAAAGACATTGCTTTACTAAGAATATTTACTTAGGTATGAATAGTCTGCAAAACAGTACCATTGTAATAAGAGTAAGGCTGCAAAATAAGTCTAAAAAGTGCTGCATTGGTCCATAGTCGTACATGGAAATCACCGGGAACACTGTCCTTCGGTTGGTGCAGGGTTAGTAGCCAGGATCCACCCGGCTATTTCAGCTTTCCTATAATAGCTCATAAACTGCTACCGGTGATTGCACTTTAGATGCGAGCCAATGAGGTATCTTCTAGTTTGGAATCTAGGAAAGCAGGGTTTCTCCAAGGAGTGAATTCCTTGTTTCAGAAGATACTACATATTTTGTAAATCTGTAAAAACAACAATTAGAAACCCTTCCAGCGCTGTTTGTCTTTCTTAGAGGATTTTACGGAAGAAAATAATAAAATATACTTAATTTCATTGATGTTTCTGGGTCTGTTTGTTCTCATATTGGATGTTGCCAAAAATAGGGTTCATATGAAAAATACAATCACAATAGTGTAAATATTGTCACTGTAAATAGAATAGAAACAAAGAATCCAGATGATAATTTAAAGAGTATATAGTTGTAATCAGAGTGCTCCCTTTATGTGGTAAGCCAGGAATTTTCTCCCAATAGAACAGTGATCTTGATAGAAGGACACCCTAGTGTCACGCCACTTACTAGAAGTATATCAAATCAGGCACATCAATATCATCATCAGCAGCAGCTATTTAAATAGCTACAATGATTCTGCAGCGCTGTACAGAGAACTCAATCACATCAGTACCTGCCTCAGTAGAGCTTACAGTCTATATTCCTTAACATACACACGTACAGACTGAGAAAGACTAGAGTCAAATTTGATAGCAACCTATTAACCTACCAGTATGTTTTTGGAGTGTGGGAGGAAACCGGAGCACCCGGAGGAAACTCTTGCAAACACAGGGGGAACATACAAACTCCACACAGATAAGGCCATGGTTGAGAATTGAACATGACCCCAGTGCTGTGAAGCAGTGGTGCTAACCACTAACCTACCGTGCTGCCCCCCATCAATATTAAGTTGTATTTTTCTCAGATCTTCTTTCAGAGGATCAATACCTCATGCAGCATGTACATAGATAATATAGAAGGAAACAGAGAGGCATCTAGCCTGATATCAGTAAAACCTTAATGATACTTTAATCACAACTTAGTGCACTCACATTGTTCCAACATAAAAAAATACATATAAAAAATCAGTGTATACAGACACTTCTACCGAATAAGCTGCGGGTACAAAGGCAGTGTACAGATGTACAGTGTACAACATGTTTCGACTCAATAACGTCTTTACCAAGATGCACCTTGATAAAAACTTTATTGAGTCAAAATGTTGGGGCAGTAAAGCTGAATATCATTCTGGATATTTTGAACTCTGCATACTTCTCTCTGATTACCATCCAAGTTTGGAGAAAAGATCTGTCCACTGCTTTTGTACCCGCAACTTATACATTAGGAGTGTCTGCATACACGGATTTCTTTAGATGTATTTTTTAGGGGACCTTCTATAAACTTCTCTCTCAATTTGTGGACCCAGCTAAAATTGAGCAACAACTCGCTAATATTAGAGATCTTCCAGAGCCGAGCTGAGGCTCCGAGAAAGTTGCCCAGGCAGTTAAGGAACGCAAAAACTTAGCTGTACTCTACTATTAGAAATTTCTGAGCTTCCGATTTCGATGGGGCCACCACTAGAGCAGAAATGGTAGCAATTCGCAAAGCCAGAGGAAACTCCAATGCTTGCAGCATTTATCACCCCAGCTCACTATTAAATGTAAATCTGAAATTCTTAACCAAAATCCAGGCAAATAGGCTTGGGCAGGTTTAAAAGTGCTAGTGATTCCAGACCATGCAGGGTTTGTTCTGTGAAACCAAGCCATGGACGACATCAGAAGGTCGATCAATCTGGTACACATGACCAACTCCAGAACCATCCTTGCCTTGACAATGGCCCTGGAATGTTGAGAAGTCATTTGACTTATCTCCTAGTCATATATGCAGAGAACCCACTTTGGGTTTAGGGGCGGCTTCATCAGGGGTAAATGCTTGTTACAATAACCCTACACCCTCAATCCTGACCAATGTCTTTGCCTCCCATGTTTGAGATACACAGTTGCACTCCCCATAAATTTCAGACTTATGATGGGACCATTTGCATCCAGACTTAGATCCAACCAAGACATTTCCAGGATAAAGGTTGGACCGTGAGAACATAAGGTGTCTGTATGCAGATAATAGCCTTCTCACATTAACAAATCTATTTATCTCACTGCTTAACTTAGTTAGAACTTCTCTTTTAGGGAGGTCCTGAACTTTAAAATGAAATTACAGAAAACAGAGGTATTGGAAATCACCCTTTCCCTGCATGTAAAAACCGCAAAACCAAAGTTAAAAACGATTGCAGCTACTTTCAAATTTCACTGGCAAAATCAAACGGTGTTATGACCATCTTTATGAAGCAAATTATCCAGCTCTCTACAAAACCTTAACAGCAAGCTTTCACAGGTGGAGCTTAATTTCTTGGGTGGGAAGCGTCAAAGTTGTGAAAATGGATACTCTCCCGAGACATGTAGATATATGTCAAGCCCTTTCGGTCAAAATCTTAGATAATTGCAACGCAAGACATTAAATTTATTTTTAAATTTAAGTAGACTGCCACAAGTGAGAATGCGCATTCTCCACAAATCTAAAGGGATTCTGTGAGTAACGAATATAAAAAATGTATTTCACAGCTACTAATCTAGCTCAATGCATATTTTGGCACTCTCCCCAGTGCCAGAAAATGGGTCTCCATTTAATCCAAGCTGTCTAATCAGTAGTAGATCTCAACAATTCTCTGGATCCCTTCTTATCATAGAGCCACCAGCATGAAGCTGCTACCAACTATAGCTTTCTTACTTCAGATAGGAGACTGCCGCAGAAGTAGTTTCACCCTACTTACTTCAAGACCAACATTAATCCCGATATGGTCAAACTCAGCCTGTCTCCCTGGTGTTAGGAACTCCCAAGTCAGTACAGTGAAACTCGGGAACTACTCTGAAAGCCAGGTGTTCGCTGGAGCCCCTAGTGGTGGGGACAGACTGGGCTGCGGGCCGACCGAGGGTTGACTAACGTATACTGACTTAAAGGAGTTCCCAGAAGTGAAGTGATTGGTGGACTGTAGTATAAGAAGAATCCTAGGTCAAAAGGTCACAGGCACAGATGCAATATCCAAGGGCAAGCGAAGGGTCAAACTCACAGGCAGAGAAGCAAAATCTGAATTCCAGGCAAAAGGTCAAGGTCAGAAGAGAAGGGTCACAGGTCCAATAACAAGCAAGGGTCAAAACACGGGTAGTCAAATCCAAGGTAGCAGGAACCAAAACGGATAGCAGAAGCAGGCAGCAGGACTGAGGACAGAACGCTATAACCGGCAGTGAGGCTGCAGACCTCACTGCCTTAAATACCAGTAGTGGCCAATTAGAGCCTAGCTCTGAAATCACATGGGCAGGCTCAATCCTGCCATATTAATCAGCCCACAGGCTTGTGGGCGCTTCTGCGCATGCGCCCGGCTGTTCCCAGCTGCCGGGACGCAGCGCCCCTGTAATTAGCGTCTGACCGTTGCCCTGGCAACGGTCGGGTAAAGGCAGGAAGTGACGTCCCGGGTGCCATAGTTCCCGGACGCCTGCAGGAACTAGGTGAGAGTCGCGGCAGTGCCCGCGGCCGCCGCGACTGCTAACAGTACCCCCCCTTGAGGAGGGGTCAAGGATCCCCGACATCCAGGTTTTGTGGGAAACTTATTAAAAAACTCTTTAATGAGCCTTTCAGCATGGAGACGCCTCTGTGGTATCCAATATCTCTCTTCTGGGCCGTAACCCTTCCAGTGGACTAGGAATTGAACTTGGCCTTGAACCGTCCTAGAGTCGAGGATCCTTTCGATGATGTATTCCTGGTCTCCGTTCACAATCAAAGGCCGGGGCATGTTAGAGAAAGGCTGACTGAATTTGCTGCGAGCCGCAGCTTTCTTTAGAAGAGAACAATGGAATGTTGAGGGTATTTTTAAGGAAGGTGGTAGTCTCAGCCTGAACGCCACTGGATTTATCTTTTTCTCGATTGAAAATAGTCCAATGTATCGGGGCCCCAGCTTCCTGCAAGGTTGCCGCAACCTGATGTTGCGTGTGGACAACCAAACCCGATCCCCCACTTTCAATGAACATGGTGCACGATGGCGGTCAGCGAAAACCTTGGATTTTTGGGAGGCTAGACCTAATGCAGAGTGCACCTTTTTCCAGACACCCCTCAACCTGGCAGTAAAAGCAGGTGTTCCGGAATCCCCACAGGAAACAGCAGTAGAGAACGAGTTGGATTTCGAATGGAACCCGAGGTTGCAGAAGAACGTGGATGTGTGTATAGTGGAATGGCAAGAATTATTATACGCAAATTCCGCCCAGGGTAAGAGAGAGGACCAGTTATAGTGGAATTTAGACACATACATGCGTAAGAACTGTTCCAAGGCCTGATTGGTTCTTTCTGTCTGACCATTCGACTGAGAGTGATATGCCGAGGACAGACTGATAGTGATCCCAATGGATTTACAAAAAGATCTCCAAAAGTGTGCAATAAACTGGGATCCTCGGTCCGATACAATGTCTTCGGGAAGCCCATGGAGACGAAAGATATGTGTGAGAAACAAGGTGGCCAAGGTCCTGGCATCAGGTAATTTGGGTAAGGATATAAAATGTGCCATCTTACTGAATCGGTCCACCACTACCCAAATGGTGTTATGACCTGTCGATACTGGCAGGTCAACAATAAAATCCATCGAAAGATGAGTCCAAGGCCTGGTTAGAGCAGGTAAGGGTAACAGTAGACCAGAAGGACAATTTCTAGCAGATTTATTTCTGGCACATTCAGGGCAGGCACGGACATAAGTCTCCACATCATCCGATAAGGTAGGCCACCAAAGCCAGCGAGAAAGAATTTCGATAGTCCTACGAATTCCTAGATGACCAGCAGAGCGGTTATTGTGACCTTCTATGAGGACCGATTTCCTAAGGTGCACCGGAACAAATAATTTGTTGGCAGGTGTCTGCACCGGAGCGATTTTCTGGAAGTGACGGATAGTGGCTCCTAAATCCTGGGTGAGTCCGAGATGAATCGTGGTTGAAGGAACAATAAGCAACGGGTCAGGTGACTGAGGATAATGGGCCAAAAAACTTCGGGACAACGAATCGGCTTTAGAATTTTTGGAACCTGGATGAAATGTGATGATGAACCTAAATCTGGTGAAGAATAGGGCCCAGCGAGCCTGCCTGGGATTCAGAGTTTTTGCGGTCTGAATATATTGGAGGTTTTTATGGTCTGTGAAGATGGTAATGGTATGTGCAGCTCCTTCCAACCAATGTCGCCATTCCTCCAATGCCAACTTAATGGCCAATAATTCACGGTTTCCAACATCATAATTACATTCCACAGGCAGAAACTTTCTCGAGAAAAATGCACAAGGATGTAACTTTTTATCTGTGGGTCTTTCTGAGAGAGAATGGCACCAGCACCGACATCCGAAGCGTCCACCTCCACAATAAACGGAAGTCCTGGGTCAGGGTGTCTAAGGACTGGAGCGGGAATGAAGGCAGCTTTGAGAGCTGAGAAACTTGCCAGTGCTTCTGCGGACCACTCCGCTGGGTTAGCTCCTTTTCGAGTGAGGGCAGTGATAGGAGCCACTAACGAGGAGAATGAGCCAATAAATCTTCGGTAATAATTGGCGAAGCCAAGGAATCTTTGGATCGCCTTCAAGTTAGTAGGTAGGACCCAATCTTGAATTGCCTGCACCTTGGCGGGATCCATAGCGAATCCTGATGAGATGATATAACCCAGGAATGCCACTGTGGACACCTCAAATTCGCATTTCTCCCGTTTTGCGTACAGATGATGTTCTCGTAATCTCAATAAAACCTGGCGGACGTGCTGACAATGCTGAGATAAGGATTCGGAATAAATTAAGATGTCATCCAAATAAACAACAACTGTTTTTCCCAAGAACTCACGTAATACATCGTTAATCAGGTCCTGAAAAACTGCCGGAGCGTTGCACAAACCGAATGGCATTACAAGATATTCGTAATGTCCCGAGTGGGTATTAAAGGCAGTCTTCCACTCATCCCCTTTCTTGATTCGGATAAGATTGTAGGCCCCTCGGAGGTCAATCTTAGAGAATACAGTAGCTGTTTTTAATTGATTGAACAGAACAGAGATCAAGGGTAAAGGATACATGTTCTTAATCGTGATGCTATTTAGTCCACGGAAATCGATGCAAGGCCTCAGGCTGCCATCTTTTTTAGAAACGAAAAAACAACCTGCGCCTACCGGAGACTTAGAAGGGCGGATGAACCCTTTCTCCAGGTTTTCTTTTACGTATAATTCCATGGCCTGTGTTTCAGGAAGGGATAGTGAATATAAACGCCCTTTGGGCAACTTAGAACCGGGTACCAATTCAATTGCGCCTTCGTATTCCTGGTGTGGTGGAAGTGAATCAGCTTTCTTCTTGCAAAAGACATCACTGAAGTCCTGGTAGGGTACCGGCAACAATTCTGGACTAGGCTGTATAACTCTAAGAGGCAGGGTCAAGCAGGAAGTAGAGCACCCGGGACTCCAACGGACAATCTCCCCTGTTTTCCAATCAATAAGGTGGTTATGACTGCGAAGCCAGGGATACCCCAATATCAAAGGAGCAGAGGGACAAGAGATAAGATAGAAGGAGAGCTCCTCCGTATGGAGGACTCCTACAGACAACCGAACCATTGGAGTCCTGGTGAGAATCCTTCCCCCAGGCAAGGGGTTACCATCCAAACCACATGTGGTGATGCTTGATCCTAACCTGATATGTGGAATATCAAGTGTCTGAGCCAAATGTATATCCAGAAAATTACCAGCCGCACCACTGTCAAGAAAAGCTTTCAGGTCCATGGATCTCTCACGGAAAGTTAGACGTCCAAGGACTAATAAAGAATTGTCTGAAGAGGTAATCTGAAGACCCAAGCGCACCTCTTCACCTGCACTTAGGCTTTGGAGTTTCCCGGCTTGCTGGGACATGAACGAACTAAGTGGCCTGGTTGACCACAATACATACACAAGCCTAGTGAGCGTCTTCTGGAGCGTTCCTCCGGAGGCAAACGATAAGCGCCCAACTGCATGGGTTCAGAGGAATCGGGCAAAGTGTTATCAAATTTAGCGAAAACGTCCATAGGAGCAGAGGACTCCCGTTCAGCCTTCCTCTCTCTGATCCGACGATCAATTTTTATAACGAGTTGCATCAAATTCTCCAACGTGTCGGATATCGGATACTGGACCAAAGAATCCTTTATCTGCTCAGTGAGTCCTAAGCGAAATTGACTTCGAAATGCTGGATCGTTCCAGGCGCTATCAGTGGACCATCGTCGAAATTCCGCACAATACTCTTCTGCTGAGCGACGTCCTTGCCTCAGCGTTCGGAGATGAGACTCAGCTGAGGCTACCCTATCCGGGTCATCATACAATAGCCCCAGAGCTTGGAAAAAAGCATCCACTGACTGTAAGGCTGGACTTGTGGAAGGCAAGGAGAAGGCCCAAGACTGAGGGTCGCCCTGGAGTAAAGAGATGATGATCCCTACCCTCTGTTGTTCGGAACCAGAGGAACGTAGTTTCAGACGAAAGTACAACTTGCAGCTCTCTTTGAAATTATGGAAGGCTGGCCTGCTTCCAGAGAATCGGTCAGGCAAATTCATCTTAGGCTCCGGTGTGTCACCAGCGGGAACTTGCTGGAGCTGCCGGTCTCTGGAAGCCCCTTCTTGGACTGCCAGGCGCTGGGATAAACTCTGCACCACTTGGGAAACCGCCTGTATCTGGTTGGCCAGAATCTGGGCTGGGGACAGATTCGACTCCTCTCCGTCCATGGCCGTATGATATCAATCTTCCTTGGCCGGTTATAATGTTAGGAACTCCCAAGTCAGTACAGTGAAACTCGGGAACTACTCTGAAAGCCAGGTGTTCGCTGGAGCCCCTAGTGGTGGGGACAGACTGGGCTGCGGGCCGACCGAGGGTCGAGTAATGTATACTGACTTAAAGGAGTTCCCAGAAGTGGAGTGATTGGTGGACTGTAGTATAAGAAAAATCCTAGGTCAAAAGGTCACAGGCACAGATGCAATATCCAAGGGCAAGCGAAGGGTCAAACTCACAGGCAGAGAAGCAAAATCCGAATTCCAGGCAAAAGGTCAAGGTCAGAAGAGAAGGGTCACAGGTCCAATAACAAGCAAGGGTCAAAACACGGGTAGTCAAATCCAAGGTAGCAGGAACCAAAACGGATAGCACAAGCAGGCAGCAGGACTGAGGACAGAACGCTATAACCGGCAGTGAGGCTGCAGACCTCACTGCCTTAAATACCAGTAGTGGCCAATCATAGCCTAGCTCTGAAATCACATGGGCAGGCTCAATCCTGCCATATTAATCAGCCCACAGGCTTGTGGGCGCTTCCGCGCATGCGCCCGGCTGTTCCCAGCTGCCGGGACGCAGCGCCCCTGTAATTAGCGTCCGACCGTTGCCCTGTAAAGGCAGGAAGTGACGTCCCGGTTGCCATAGCGACGACCGGGATGCCTGCAGGAACTAGGTGAGAGTCTTGGCGGGCACCACCCTGCTAACACCCGGGAATCGACCCTCATCCCCTTCACCATGGATCAAACTGGGTATGCGCTCTCCCATGGACATTCGTAGATTTCTTTCCTCTGCAAATATTCAAGAAAGGTTCTGCATATTAAGCTTTTGTGTATATCAATACCTCCGACTAAACCATTTATACAGTAGATATCATAAGAGTTCAGTATTTCCCCCACCACACGGCATTGAAAGTTGTATTATGGCAGATATTTTCCACAAGAGGTTTCTGCTTTACCATTTACAGCAAACATATAGCACAGGCCCAAGGACCCCACAAGAGCAGGTGGAAGCAGGACATGAAGACCTTCGACCCAGAATGGTCAACTTTCAGAGTTCATGTAAAAACAAGCTCTAAATGTGTTTGTATTAAAGATATCACTTCCAAAGTGTATACTTGCGGGAAGGCTACATTAAATTTTTCCAGGCTCTGCCTGCACAGGCTCCAACACGGGTTAGAGGAGGGCTCCAGCTCACATCTGAAGCTTTTTTTCTACATGGAAAGAGGTTCATCTCCTCTTAATTAAAATCACCAAGACTTGCATGTTACTCTATCATTCTCCCTTGTGCTCAGACACATCCCCAAAACACCAGAGCATACACAGACACGATTGTGGCACATTCTAAGTACAAGTATCAGCATGTTGGAAAAAGCCTAAGCTGACTTCACTGTATTATTAAGAAGATTCGGTATGGGCATAAGACGGAGGACATTGTGTGTATTTAAAAACTCAAAAAACCTAATCTTGACCCCTCCTCCCCTGCTAACTATTGCCCTATCTCACTTCTCCCCTATGCCTCCAAAATACTTGAGAGGATTGTCTACAGACGCCTCTCCAAACACCTCTCGGACTACTCCCTCCTCGACCCTCTCCAATCAGGCTTCCGCCCCCTCCACTCCACTGAAACTGCCCTGGCGAAAGTTAGCAACGACCTCTTATTAGCCAAATCCAAGGGTCACTTCTCCCTACTCATCCTCCTCGACCTCTCTGCGGCCTTCGACACCGTTGACCACCCCCTCCTGCTACAAACTCTCTCGGCCTATCTGGGTCTGTCCTCGTCTGGTTCACCTCATACCTTGCGAACCGCTCCTTCTCTGTATCCACGTCTGGCTCTTCCTCCACCCCCTCCCCTCTCCCTGTTGGAGTCCCTCAGGGCTCTGTTCTCGGCCCTCTTCTATTTTCACTCTATACCTCCTCCCTTGATGCTCTCATCTCCTCCTTCGGTCTTCAGTATCACCTTTACGCTGACGACATCAAACTCTACATCTCCTCGCCCGATCTCTCCCCCTCCCTTCTCTCTCGTGTATCCGACTGCCTCTCAGCCATCTCCTCTTGGATGTCCTCGCACTCTCAAAATTAACATCTCTAAAACTGAAATAATTGTCTTGCCTCCCCCCAGGCTTCCCTTCCACCATGACCTCTCTATCACTGTCAACAACACCTCCATTCCCTCTGTCACCCAACTTCGCTGCCTGGGCGTTACCTTCGACTCCTCTCTCTCCTTTACCCCCCACATTCAATCCCTTGCCCAAGCCTGTCGCTTTCAACTTCGCAACATTGCCCGCATCAGACCTTTCCTCTCTCAGGATGCAACCAAAACCATCATTCACGCTCTCATTATCTCACGCCTCGACTACTGCAACCTCCTTCTCACCGGCCTCCCCCTCTATTCTGAACGCGGCTGCCAGACTCATCTTCCTCTCTCGCCGCTCCTCCTCTGCTTCCCCTCTCGGCCTTGCCCTACACTGGTTCCCCATCCCCTATAGAATCATCTTCAAACTCCTGACCACCACATACAAGGCACTCTCCCAGTCCACTGCCCCCTACATCTCCAACCTCCTCTCCATTCACACTCCTGCCCGCTCCCTGCGCTCGGCCAATGACCGTCGTCTCTCCTCCACTCTAATCACCTCTTCCCATTCCAGAATCCAAGACTTCTCCCGAGCAGCCCCCCTTCACTGGAATGACCTCCCTCGCGCCGTCCGTCTCTCTCCCACTCTAAGCTCCTTCAAACGGGCACTAAAAACCCACGTGTTCCTCAAAGCCTACAATCCTTCCACCTAACCCGCTCTCCCCTCCCTCCTCCCTTCTCTCCTTTACATCATCTGGCCCCCTTTGTACCAGAGTCTTGTTCACCCTCCCTTAGGATGTAAGGTCATTCGAGCAGGGCCCTCTTCCCTCCTGTGTCCTTACCTACTCTTCTGCTCCGTATTTTCTGCATCAGCCTGCTTGGAGCTTCCGAAGTTTTGGTATTTTTGTTTCCTGCTCAGTAATATTTTACCCTGTACTGTCTATTGTTTGTGCATTGTACGGCGCTGCGGAACTCTTGTGGCACCTAACAAATAAAGGCTAATAATATTATTACCAACGCTCATGCAAAATTTGCAGACATTTGGACCCCATGGCTTAAATGTCCCCATCTTTCACTTATGGGTATATTTACCAAGCTACGGGTTTGAAAAAGTGGAGATGTTGCCTATAGCAACCAGATTCTAGTCATCATTTAGTACATTCTACAAAATAACTAGAATCCAATTAATTGCTATAGGCAACATATACACTTTTTCAAACCCGCAGTTCAGTAACTTTTTTTTAAATAAAACAAAATTCCCACATTTAAAAATGTAATGCTCCATAATTTTTACAACGTGTAGAAGAGCAGCCCATAAGAAACCATTCATTCCATTCTAAGGCAATTTTCAGCTGTTAAGCAACAGCCAATTGGTTTGAACCAGACCTCAAGGTAATACACATTCTTTACAGGTTACACAAATATGTATTTCACACTATTGTAGAAAGCACTTACTAGTGCATTTATTAATTTAGCCTCATCCAGAAACATGAACAATTATGTTAACACTTCCCAGCAAGATGCATGGCTTTTGGATCATATTTTGGCACATTTTGAGCTTTTGAACTGCAGTGGGTTCTGCAGCTACAACAGTTTTGTAGTGTACTGTAGAACTTAGAAAAAGGGGGAAAACCCCCAAAAAAAACGTAATACAAAGTTTCCTATATGTATACACATTCATTAGAAATAGTAAGCCTGTTTACATCAGTTTATAGAAAAGTAGGCATGTTGCCAGCTGTATAAAATGTTTATTTATGGATATAAAGCATTTTAAAACAATCTAGAGCCAGCCAGTAATAAAATGTGAGTAAGTAGTTCCACTTATCATAAAGGAGCTTGAAGCATTTCACACAGTAGATCTACTTCCTCATGAACAAATAAACACTGTCCAACATATGGTTAAAGTGTACCTTTGAGGAATGAAGGACTAAATGAACGAAGCTGCATACTTAGAAATATTGTTTCAGTGTATAAAATGGCCACTTTTATTGTTAACAGGTATAGAGCAATAAAAGACCGCTCTTCAAGAGAACATTGTGAATATGTACCAGTGACTTGTACACAGTGCAGGCAGCCATTTTGTGGGCTCGCACACTGCAGTTGATAGACTGCATTCTAATGAATATTGGCTCAGCCCACAAAATGGCGGCCTCCACTGTGAAAAAGGGACTGGTAGACTTGAAAACATTTCTGTAGTACATATATAATATAAAACATAACAGACATTACAATTGTTAGTGTGTTGTGCAAAGGTCCGTGAACAATTAGAAACAATTGAGACAAGTGGTATAACAAAGTCCAAGTCAGTCAGTCTATGGCCTGTGCAGGTCGCTTATTTTTTTTAGTTGCACTTTTCGCAGTAATTTCTTGAAGTGCATCATTTTTTCGGAAGATGTATGCGTTTGTACAGGACACCGGGTCCTCCAGGTCTTCCAGTTGAGAAATACCAGTAATACAGGGATCGTGGTCTTTCAACATGTCTGGAAACGTGTGGGATTTGCGCTCCAGGCGGCATGAGCGCCTGACAGGGGTGAGGAATTTATAATTCTTGATGCTGGATTCTCCTTCATTCATCTGTAGTTTCTTCATTCTGAACAAAGCAGAAAAAGTAGACCATTAATAGAAGGCCAGGAAGGCAGATATCTAGCATCTTGAGGGAAAGGAGAAAAACTAGATGCCAGGGGCATCTGTACGGTTATGACACTTTAAGCTTAGTGGGTGGAGCCTATCATATATACCAAGGAGGAGTTTGTGGGCTCATTTATAAACACAAAAGTCATTTGGCACCAGATGAGTTGGTCATATGCAAAGTAAAACATGTTCAGCATATAAAACCATATCTACATTTTATAAATTGTACAACGGAAATATCCCAGAAAATACTACAGATGGTGAAGGTTCTGTGGTTCTGCGTCAATTAAAACCAATAGACTTCTCCATCCCTGACCTGGTTGGGTTATCCCAGATACCCAACTAAATATCTTATGACCGTGTGTTTCTTTTGTATGATCATATGTCTTTTATTTATTTGTTTTAATAATTTATATCCTCTAGTGTACTTTGTTTTGCATGCTTCCCACTATGATGCCTCTTTTGTATAGACCAGCTAAAATGGTACAGAGGTCAGTAATTGCACATGGTTTGTGAAGACATCAGGTTTTCTGGTACAGTTCTACCCACTTCACACTGGTTGGCCACACAGGGGTGCCTTACTATGTCAGAAAAGCCTAACCCAGTACCTTCTAAGGTTCCTATAGTCACACAAGGAAAAATCAGTTAGAAAGTATAACAATACATTTATTGTAACAATCACTAGATTATATACAAACCGTATATAAATGCCAGTCAGATTTACCACATTAACTGTCCCTTACCCCAGTAGCTTAAGGAGTTAGTCACCTGGCTGTCCTGACTTGAAGATCTGCAGCTGTAGTACACTAATAGAGAACAGCAACTCAAGCCAGCCAACCTGCAGCTTCCAGCCATCAGTCCTCAGAATGAATCCCTCCCCCTGGAGTGGCTCCTTATATCCAGGGTCAAATTTCCACAGTGCTTTCCCCTCCCTGGGCAAACCTAGTTCTCGCCCTCAAACATCAGTGGGTTGGAGATGAGCTATGATGCCACAGAAGCTCCCCTGCTGGGTTGCAGACAAAATAACTGGACTAGTCCTGTGGAGGACAATGGATACTAATTGGCCTTCCCCACAAAGGATAGTAATAAACACCTGACCTGTGTCCTGAAACTTGATCCTTACCCATAACCCACCTGACTTCATGTTAAGAACAATGGAATAACAGTTTCACTGCAATATCTACAATAAATATACATATTTACAATGAGCTACAATGTCCCCTTATCCACATGTAGTTAGACACTGCAGTTGTACTGTGGTGAACTGGTGAACAAAAAACAGGACTATAAAAAAAGTACATATTCCACATTTTGTGAAGGAGAGACAGGCTGTTTACAGGTATCAAACTTGTTTCGCACATTGTTCTTCACATAGCCCCTTTTTAGGTTTTAAACCAAATCTATGAGAGCCCATTAATAGAATCTACACTTCCTTACTTCTCCAGATGTGGGGTTGTACGAATGTTAAATCTTACGACGGAAGATACAATGTCTCCGTTCTCTGGCGTTTGCTGTGATTTAGAGGGCTTCTCTGGAGTGGACGGGTTCTTTAATTCAAGTCTCACAGCTCTTCTCCTGCTCCTCTTTTTCTTCTCGTCTACAGTATCTGTGGGTTCAGACTGAATTTCAACCTTGTACTCCTCAGGCGGAACAACTTGCTCACTTTCTTTTTTCATGTTCTCTTCTGAAAAAAAGACAGAAGATAATTTAAATATGGCATTAAAAAACAAAACACCCCACCTCTACACTCAGTGGATGAAGTCATATTGTGTCTTCACCACAGCACTTGGCTTTATTATGTTTAGCTCATTACTGGGACTTATGAAGGTGGTCCTTACTAAGGCTTGCACCAGCTGGAAATTGGAAAAGTCAAAAAGCTATATAAGCTATTAAGTGCACTTTGGACTTTATTTGGAGATCTTGTAATTTGTGCCAGACAAAGAAGCATGATAGTGCAGATTACTAGCATGACTACACCTGATGGTTCAAGTCCTTTCTGTGGCAGCATAAGGAATGGACAAGTCATACTGGGGCATAGTATCTGGTGGGCACATTTTTCAGGATCTCCCACAGATTCTTATCTAGAAGTTGCCCTCCTTAAAATAAGGCACAGAAAACATAACACTGAAATAAAGATACATATTTCATGTATGTTCTAGTAAAAGCGGTCAAGTCATGGCAACATAACGTGTAACAGTCATACCACTAATGAGCAAGTTGTATCTTAGTTGTTATAGGAAACACCAGTGCTTAAATTAAGTAGAAATATGGAAAAAGATACAAGAGAAGAGAAAGCACCTCAATTATAGATGTATGGAAACACAAAAAGTGTATGTAAATATGTAATTAACATAATATTACCTTTTGCTGAATATAAATTATGAGCAGAACTCCAAAAACCCACTTACCAGAACTAGCCTTCAACTTCTCCAAACTATCTGCAAGAATGCGTCTCAGCTCCTCTAGTGGCTACAGAAGAGATCATAGAAAAGGGAGTCAAACGATATGTACACATTACAGGAGCAAAGAATTGTAACTATAACAAAATTTAAGTTGTTCAATTAAAAGAGGTTTCCTATCAAGTGATTAGAACCTGTATCATTCCCACACGAAGAGGCCAACATTGATGTTAAGTGACTTCATATAGTAATATTATTTTCCTTAATTGTATTAAGTACAGATCAGTTTGTGTCCACATCCATCTTATAAGACTAGTACATCAAGACAATCGTAGTTAAAGGTTCCTACAGCTTCTAAACGTGCCCGACATCATGTCTTTACCACAGAACTCCCAGGCATGGGGAGTACAGTGATTATAGATAAACAGAGGGTCGTATGGCTTATTCTTTACTAAAAAAAGGACATTAGCATAAACTTCGCAGCTTAAAAATCAGATTAGGAGATACTTTATGTGGAAGTAGACCTTACACATCCATATTTGGCAGACGGCGCTCACCTGTGCACCCGCAGCCACGGCCTCCTCACATATTGCAATCACTTTATCCAGCTGCCCGTCCCGCTGCTCAAGACGTGCTAAACACTCCCAGTATCCAGAGAGCTTCCTTGCTTCTGGAACATTCTGGATCTGTGTCTCGAGTATAGAAAGGACTTCTTCCTTTGGACAACCCTATTGTAAGAAAAGAATCCATAGACCGTATAAACATTTTAGCCTCATCTTATTCAGAGTGCACTGTAAAACGTGTGTAAATAAAAATACAAGCATTTATGAATGAGTTACAGGAAATGCATTTATGTCACTTAAAAATTAATTTTGTGGATGTGCAGTATACAGCGATTGCCTACCAAACTAGGATTTATATTTGTAGACACGAATAAAGTCACACTATAAACCATCACACAGTAGGTCAAGGCAAGATACAAAAACTAAAAGGTCATGGAGACTTGGCAGTAAACTGTATCATGAGAAGAGTTTGGGTCGTATACCCCCTTTCACCTTAGAAAAGATCACTTATTTTAGAAGTTTTTAGGTGTGGTTGTAAGACTAGAGAGGCAAACATTTCTCCCTTCTGTATCTATAAATTGCACTCAGAATAAATACCTCATCAATTAATTTCTGACAATCTCCAAAGATCTGGTGGACTCTTAATGTGAACACCTCCTGCTCATCCTCTTCTGCCATGGTTGCCCAGAACAGCTGGCGTGGTACCTCAGGCTCTGTTTTAGTCTCTGAGTTAGTCTCAGGCCCTGCTTTCTGCACCTTATATGTAGAAGGTATGACCACACAGATGGGCGGCCTCTTCATCACCTTTCCTTTTGATGCTCTCCATTCTGCCAGACGAGCCCTGAGTAATGGACATCAAGAATGAGATCACAGATCCACTACAACAATAATTAGGACATCAAATCATGCAGATCAAGGTGGTGTGTTGCATATTATTTAAACGACAAGCTTCAGTTAGACTGCGTGAAAAGAACAGTTTAAGTAGTCTAGGCTGCAAAACATTAAATTGCTATACTGTAAAAAACAGATTAAATACAGTGACCATGGGCGTTGGGGGCCCCCCCCAACAAGAAAACAAATAGTCACATCAGTAAGATGCTACTACAAAGTGATCATGGCCACTTGGTCCACAACCTATTCCAAATCAACTGACATTCTGCACTTAAACAAAATGTACTTTGCCAGTATGAGAGTTTTGTGGAGAAACGGAGCATTAATGGAACCTCAGTGTTTTCCTCAAGGCTAGAAAGAAGTTTATTTATGATTTTACAGAGATTGTTGGAGGAAAAGAAAAAAAGAGTTCCCTGCAGGGAGGAGATATAGAATGGGGAGGAATGTAATACTCGGTAAAGAAAATTCAGCACCAAAAGCCTTCCTGGATCTGCTATACCAGGGCATCGGCAAACACTGGCATGCATGCCACGAGCCAGTTACCTGGCACACCGATGCTGCTTCACTAAAGCAGCTGAAGATGGCCGAAACAGAGCTACTGAGCAAGCGCAACTGTCCCTACCAGGTTCTGCTGCTGAACTGAAGACTCCAGAGGAGAGTCACACATAAGAAAACAAAATGTTTCTAATCGAACAGGGGGCACTACCCTTAATGTTAAATGTAACATATATCCATCTCTAATCTCTATTACACACCTGGGCTTGACTAGATTTAAGCTGACACCGACAGAAAATGGTTGCCGACCCTTGACCTATACCCACTGGCTATGCCCCCAATAGGATGCAAGAGAAATATTTTTAAATAATTAAATACCAAATTTTTTATTTATTTTAAATTCAAACAAGCACTAGAGTATTTGAAGTCCAAATTTTGTAGTTTGCCAGTTAGAGTTCCAAAATTAAAACCAGTTTGAAGCTTAATTTTATGACTTTTTAGCCAGTTTGCACATGTGAACTGGCTCAAATCATTTGACTTTCTTCCATGTAGCTAAACAGATCTTAAATTTGAGAAATTCCATTGAATTCTAAAATTTTTACAGATTAGAGAAATAGTTTGTGGGTGGTTAGAGAAGTTTTTCTACTAAAATACTGCTCTGTTTTGCAGTTTAGACTTATACATGGCTTATATTACTCGTGAGATGACAATTTTGTCTGTGTTAAGTTTGTATTACATTCTTTGGAATGCTCTACTAGTAATAGAAACTGTTAATTTAGGTTTATATCCAGAATCACATATCCTTCTTTTTCTTATATTCAGAACCAACTTTCAAACTGGGCCATTTATATTTCTTGTGAGAAAGATCCATATTTGATATAGAGAAATTAAGAGAAAATTAATTATACACTTTATTATTTGTGTTTGCATAGATTGTATTCGTGTTTTCATTAACAGGCCTCCTCCTTGCCCCTTTCCTATCATTCTACATTCCTTCACTGCCGGACTATAAGCTACATCGTTCATTGACTGCCTTGTTGACTGTACACAGACACTGTGTACCACTGGATTGTGTTTAATTATAGTGTTTTATAGATTGTCCAACACTTTATATTTAAGAGTTAGAATATGTATATCTATCTAGCACTTTACGATTGTTCTTTAAAACACGTTTGGCTTTATATATTTTCTTTGTTAAGTTGTTTCAGGAAATTAGTTCATAATATTGTGCTTATAATACTACTCTATAAGGGTATAGACACACACTTGTGGATGGGGTTTGTCAAGACTTGATAAAAAAGACCCTGTGTGGACTGAAACATTTCATTGGGTAAATCAAAATGATTTGCATCTGTTCGGCATTACCTACATGGGGGATCTGAGACAATGTATGTGCACACCCAATGTGCTTAGTCAAAAGGACAGTTGGATTTTTCTTTCCTGTACTTATATTAATATATTCTACAGTAGATTATCATATTAAAAAATAAAACAAGAACAAGACTTAATATTTTAACCATACTTTTGTTCGTCTGCTGACTCATTCGGTCTGGAGTATCGGCTAGCAGTGGACCGCTGCTGAGCTGGCATGGTCTGCCGATGATTTTTCATGGCATTTACAGGATGAGTTGTAACGCTTTTGTTACTCTTTGTTTCTGGGTCACTTCTTGCAGGTCCATTTTTCAATATAGATTTGATGGGTTGTGGCCTCTGCAGCACATTTCCACCAATTGACTTCTTTTGGTCGGTTACTTGTGTTTGTCTCCGTACAGTCACCGGTTCTGACTTGCTCTTGATGACCAGACTAGTGGAAGCCCTCGATTGTAACGAGACCGGTGGAACCAATGGCTTTTTCTGTTTGACATCACTGGCAGAAGATGGTTTTGCTGGTGGCTTCCGAGCGACTGTAGATGTTTTGGGTCTGTTTTCTACACTTTTCTGCATGATCCTTTTACTTTCCACAGTCTGGCTTTTGCCACTTGTGCCTTCAGTGATCCTTTTACTTTCCACAGTCTGTCTTTTGCCACTTGTGCCTTCAGTGGTGTTCCGAAAGGATTGAATCTTGGATTGAACAATTTTCCCACGATAAGCTCCAAGAACAGGCTTAGCCGATAGCTTTGGTTTTTCTTTGGCAGATTCCAGTTTTACGTTTTCATCTTTCTGCTGCTTCTCTGTAACAGATTTTGTTTTTAAGACAGATCGGCTTAAAGTCACATTTTTACCAACTTTCTTTGCATCCACTCCAATATTTTCTTTGTTAAAAGGTTTGACCTAATCAAGGGTTGGGAGAAGGAGGGGAAAAAAAAAATGAAGTTATATTACACATATCAGGTTCAAGGACGCAGTTCTGAAAAGGTCTAATCACAAAGAAACATAAAATGTCTCTGGGTTTGCGCCTTGACTCTCCATTTGGTACAAGTTATGCTCGCCTGAAATCTCATATCATCACAGTCTTTCCAGCAGTTTTCTTATCAAAGAAGACTACTGTATGGGCCTGTCTCTGCCTTCATGCCAGAGTTGGGTGTTTTCTGTTGTCCCGAGTTACTATACTGCTCTGGTGTAATCTATGCATTGGACACATTTGTATCCAGAGACATTCTTTGTATCATATCCCTGGACAAGACCACCCTGCCTGATTATATAAAGACATGGCTGAAAATCACAGGTCAGGGCATTTAGTAGAAGTGAGCATCGCCTCTTCTGCATCACAAAAAGTTAACCCTCATCCATTGTCTCACGATCTACCACAACTATCTACCATCTAGCCTTCCCTGCTACAATCTGTCCTAAATGCCATGGTGAGACAGATCTTCCTCTCTCCTCACCCACTGCACCGGCTACCCATTTCCTCCAGAATTCAATTCAAGTTGCTCACCCTCACCAACTCCTCCTTTCATACATCACTGACCTAATCACAAGATACACTCCCTCTCGCCGGCTGTCTTTGACCTTTGCCTTGCATCATCTCTTGCACTCAAGTCTTCTCCCCTCTCCCTACCATGCCTAACCAGGCGCTCTCCCAACCTTCAATATTTCAAATGCTCTCCCAAAACCCACCTCTTCACCATAGCCTATCCTACCCCTCTACATGTTCTACCAACTCCAGTACCATTCCCACTCCTGTCCCACTAGCTCCCATCCTCTCAGGAGTGCCCTCTCCCTCTAGACTGGAAGCTCTCCCAAGCAGGGCACTCATTACATTTTGACTCACGTCTGCACATCCTTCATCAACCTCAACTGTAAATGGTTTTCCTTTATGTAAGATAGTCTGTTTGTTATACATCATACAAAATACAATCTGGAGCTACAGATTTTTGTGGCGCCTTACAAATATCTATATGGTGACATATTGAGCACTAAATCAGCCATCGTGAATTTGGATGAGGAGCCTCCTAAACCTGCAAGCTGAAAATGCCTTCAGTTACAAACAGACAGGGTGTCTCTAAATGGAGGCGTGCGCAGGCAGTTGTTACGTGGTTATGCTCCTAGCAACTGATGTCAAGATCTTCGAGATTAAAAAAGTCAAGATATAGCATTGATCACACACTAGTACTGAAACATATTCCTAAACAGGAACAGCTGATGAAATAAGACTGCTTACTGGCTTTCGCTCCAAGTTGTTAATTTGCTCCGATTTCTTTTCTAGAGCCCTGTTGGATCTTTCCATTAAAGGGGACCTTTGAGACAAGAAGAAATATAAATAACTTTATACATTAATATTTTGCTATTAATCAGAATTCGTTTGTCAGAAAAATGTCAGCTGGGAAAAAAAAAAATTGTACTAAAGTGGACTACAATATATCTTGTAGGTCACAAAGAGGTCACTCAAATATATTTTTATCAAAACAATGTCTTGCAATCAGTTACTAAATTAAACATCACAATGTTTTTTTTTTATTTAATGGATGTAGAATTTGGATTACCATGGGGTCTGTACAAAGCCTTAAACTGGCAGCACATACTCTGACCCAGCAGCTTGGCCAGACTGCCAAGCAAAAGGCTCACTTTATCTTGGTATTTACATACATGTCCAGTTATCAGGATTTGAGCTTGTTTTGAGCCCACAAGCTGTACAATATATCAAATCAATATCTCTAGTGATATTGCTGTGTGTGAACCCAACTTTATATCATTCAGTATTGTGGCTTGTCAGTGCAGTCAAGAGGATCGCACCAGAGACAAATGATGGCCACCTGACCTTTAGCTTTCCAGACGTGCCCATAATCCAGTCAATTTCTATTGCATCATTCTAGGGCACAATGCTTGTTTTAGGGACACACTAGCCATGATAGTGGGGTAACTTGCTGATATTGCAGCATCTGTGGCCAGCATTAAAAGCTGTAATAGAATGGAATTTTGCTTTAATCTATGAATTGGCGATATTGAGGTTAACTAGGCTATAGAAACTGCAATCTGCAGCATGGTTGAATGTGAAAAGCTGCAATGTAAAACTAATCAGATAACTACTGCAGCTCTAACAATAAAACTATAGACTTTTCTGCAGCACAATACACATAAAATAATTAACTTTGCCCTCATTGTAACAATGTTTAAAAATAATGCATAGTTTAAAGATTAAGTTGCTTTACTGTTGTAAACTATAGATAAAGAAAATAAAAAAAAAGTCAAAGATGTAAACTAAAACATGTTAAAGATTAAAAAGCAGTTTATGCGCCATATCTATTGTATGGTTACTAAAATTAAAGCTACTAACCTGATTTCTGGCTGCTTGCCGGGAACAATGGGTTTCTTAGACATTTTTTGGGATAGATATTCCTCCACCTTTTTTCTCCTTTGCTCTAATATAGGGAAACATGAAAGAGGAGTTAGGATTATAGCACAAGTCTGTTAATGGAGTAAAGCCCTCCTGCCCCTGCATAAGCAACTCAAATGCTCCTAGGTGCCTCATCTCAATACTTAAGGATTGAGACATAGAATCAGATATGTCCCATTTAAATTGCTCTTACAGCAGCATAGTAATTAATGTATAGAAATATCACACACACACACTCCACAAAGGCTGTGCATTGTCCATTCCTTTTTATGTGCCAGTTGAAGGGGCAAATAAGAGTACCAGGAAAACATACACGCAGAGCCATAGCTAGGGCAGTGCAGCATGTGTCACCACCCAGGCTGAGGGGGGGGGTAAACCAGGGACACTGTCACCGTGACATGTGCCGGTAGTTAGTGTCATACATGACATTACCAAACTCCTGTGGCCCAAACAAACCAAAGAACACTTCCCATGCACATGGCACTCCACTACAATTATTATCGCTAACATTTATTTATACAGAGCCAACATACTACGCAGCAATGTAGGCTGATGGGGATCAGGACAATCAAATTACATATAATGACAAAATAATCTAAAGAGGTTTGGATAGAACACCTGATACCTAAGGAATAAAATAACAATTGTAGTAGCTGGATAGGAAAGTGCGTGTTGTAATTACAAGGCATATGCATTATCAGCCGGCAATAATAAAGCAGTCCTTGGTGGATGGCATGTCTGTGCAGATACCTGTGGTGCTTCATGAGTGAAACAAGACATGAAAAAGTCACTGTACAAATCTTAAATAGTCATCTACTCAAGCACAACCGTCCTCCACCGGTTATAACAGAACCTCCAATGAATCAACAAACCACAGTACTGCACTGGATCGTTTATTTATTTTATCCATAACTTCAGCTTAGTTTGGAAACCAAAACACAGATTTGTAGGCTGCACCCAGATATCTCAGTAAGCCTCATGCGAATACAATGCATAGGGGTGTAAATCAAGCCTCAGTATATGAATGATGTAGACACAACAAGATGATTCATTCCTGCACACAGAGCTTTCTATACCCTGTAAACTGCCTACAGATATTACCAGGTTAAGTAGTTGTAAATAGCTTGCTTTTAAATGTATGTAAAATAAAAATAAATAAAGGAATGTACAGTTTTGGGGACATGTCATCCTGTATCCGGGATAAATAAAACAAAGACACATTATATAAAAACAATTATTGCTCTAAAAACAACTTTTCTATAACAGTCATAGAACCACTATAATGATCCTCAGCACGGGCCCCCAGCACTGCCTGGCAGACCGCACATCCTACATGTTACAGACTAGTTCCCCACCTGCTGTACGTACACTATATGTAACATACCGCAACGGACGGCGTATGAGCATTCACCAGTACAGGAGCAGTGGCGGGAACAACAACTAATATCAGTATATAACAAGGACCCGGCACTGACCTCGGTAGCCGGGCTGTAGTCTCCTGCTGGCCGGCAGCGCTGTTACCGGTACACTCCCCATAACACCACTGTCCGCTCACTGTCTTTCCGTTTGAATATCGCACCGCTGTAAAACCGCCCATTCATCCGCGTCTGTTAACTTGATTGGGGAACGTTGGAAGCCTGCACCAATCACAACGTCCGTCGAGGTCATGTGAGGCTGTGATTGGTTAATTGAGACTACCCAGGTCTTGTTATTGATTTTCCGCGAATTATTTGAATTCGGCTGTCACGTGATGCACTAACGTCTCCCTGTGCTGTGATGCAAATATAGTGGGCGTACTGCTCTACTATTGGCCAGTACAACACGTGTTGGGAGTTGTCACTAGTCAGTGTTCTGAGGTTCCGCCCCTCTTCCCATCTCCTGTTACTTGCGAGGGGAGATCGGATAAATAATGTCATAAGACTACTGGATTATAGCTTAATGTAATATTCTCCTTACAATACCGAATTATGTCACAGTATTACTTTCCCTTACTGTATTCCTCAATACTATATAATGTAATAATATCCTCTCTTCCCGGCACTGTATAATGTATCTCTCCTCACCATAGTGCAAAATCCAGTGCTAGCATCTCATTCATAATACTGTATTGTGAAAGACCATGATACACTACACAATATTGTATAACTAGAATAACCCTTACTAGAAATTATAATAAAACCCAAGCAATGTGCAAGTGCTCATTTCAGAATAAAAAAAGACATCTGAGCACAATAGCAAATGTACATAATGGCGTTAATAGTTCCAGCGTGGCTCATGCGGCTGCTGTAAGGCATGGTGGCAACGGATGCCTGGTGATCCTGGTTCATGTAAGGCATGGTGGCAACGGATGCCTGGTGATCCTGGTTCATGTAAGGCATGGTGGCGAGGGATGCCGGGTGATACTGGTTCATGTAAGGCATGGTGGCGAGGGATGCCGGGTGATCCTGGTTCATGTAAGGCATGGTGGCGAGGGATGCCGGGTGATACTGGTTCATGTAAGGCATGGTGGCGAGGGATGCCGGGTGATACTGGTTCATGTAAGGCATGGTGGCGAGGGATGCCGGGTGATCCTGGTTCATGTAAGGCATGGTGGTGAGGGATGCCGGGTGATACTGGTTCATGTAAGGCATGGTGGCGAGGGATGCCGGGTGATACTGGTTCATGTAAGGCATGGTGGCGAGGGATGCCGGGTGATCCTGGTTCATGTAAGGCATGGTGGTGAGGGATGCCGGGTGATACTGGTTCATGTAAGGCATGGTGGTGAGGGATGCTGGGTGATACTGGTTCATGTAAGGCATGGTGGCGAGGCATGCCGGGTGATCCTGGTTCATGTAAGGCATGGTGGTGAGGGATGCCGGGTGATCCTGGTTCATGTAAGGCATGGTGGTGAGGGATGCCGGGTGATACTGGTTCATGTAAGGCATGGTGGCGAGGGATGCCGGGTGATCCTGGTTCATGTAAGGCATGGTGGTGAGGGATGCCGGGTGATCCTGGTTCATGTAAGGCATGGTGGCGAGGGATGCCGGGTGATACTGGTTCATGTAAGGCATGGTGGCGAGGGATGCCGGGTGATACTGGTTCATGTAAGGCATGGTGGCGAGGGATGCCGGGTGATCCTGGTTCATGTAAGGCATGGTGGCGAGGGATGCCTGGTGATCCTGGTTCATGTAAGGCATGGTGGTGAGGGATGCCTGGTGATCCTGGTTCATGTAAGGCATGGTGGCGAGGGATGCCTGGTGATCCTGGTTCATGTAAGGCATGGTGGTGAGGGATGCCTGGTGATCCTGGTTCATGTAAGGCATGGTGGCGAGGGATGCCTGGTGATCCTGGTTCATGTAAGGCATGGTGGTGAGGGATGCCGGGTGATCCTGGTTCAAGTAAGGCATGGTGGTGAGGTGATGCCTGGTGATACTGGTTCATCTGCTCTGCACTTCTGAGCAAGCATGGGACTGATGCATGCACAATGAAACCATGTTCACTAAAACCCAAACATGGCTTCGCTACGCGTGCGCCATCCTCCGTGCATGCTCAGAAAGTGCAGAGCGTGGTTTAAATACCGTTATTACAATAGATTCAACGCTGGCTTTTTGCTCGCAGCTTCAAGCGGGGGGGGGGGGGGCTGGGGGAGTTGAACGGCAGCGCTGTTTCGGCTGCACTGTAGTATACAGCAGCCGCGGCGCTGTCAAACAAGCGTCCGCGGCGGTGTTGTATACAACACAGCACCACCGCGGACCGCATTGCCTGATGTAATGCGCAGCTGCGATGTCCGCGGTTAATTGAAAATACCCGCACCATTATGGGGCGCAAGCAAAAGTGACTGGTACCTTCAATAAAAAAATTGTTGCGTAGTGTCTCGAGCCCGTTCCAGGACACAACACAGCGATTTTTTTAGAATTGAATCTGCCCCTATTTTTGTAACAGGGAAATTGCTTCAGACAACACACTGCATGATACGTCCTATAGATATTTGTAATAGAAAGTCCCAAAAGAATGCACAGTAAAAAAATAAACTTTTCAATTGTCACCTGTATAAAATACAGCACCGCCGCGGACGCTTCTTAGACAGCGCCGCGGCTGCTGTATACTACAGTAGGGCACTTTTTAGCGGAGGGGGGCGGGGTTTCTGGAGACCCAGAAACCCCCCCCCTGCATGCGCCACTGCACTCCCCCCATAGTGTTGCGCAGTGAAATCCGTGTTGTTGTGGTACCGCATTGCCTGATGTAATGCGCAGCTGCGATGTCCGCGGTTAATTGAAAATACCCGCACCATTATGGGGCGCAAGCAAAAGTGACTGGTACCTTCAATAAAAAATTTGTTCCGTAGTATCTCGAGCCCGTTCCAGGACACAACACAGCGATTTTTTTAGAATTGAATCTGCCCCTATTTTTGTAACAGGGAAATTGCTTCAGACAACACACTGCATGATACGTCCTATAGATATTTGGAATAGAAAGTCCCAAAAGAATGCACAGAAAAAAATAAACTTTTCAATTAATGTCACCTGTTAATAATATAGTCATTAATGATTAAATATTAGCAAATAAAAAAATATATATATTTTTGTAAAATAAAATGCATTTATAAGGATGTTATGAAAGTCTACTGTACATAACATGCATTTTTACAGTTAAAAACATGTTTTAGTTGCATACGCGACCGGCATCACTAGTCGGCACTTGACCAGACCTGTAGCTGGTGCAAGTGATACAACAGAAAAACATGAACCTTTGAGATGCATAAAGCTTTAATTGGACGCTGCTGCGTGCGCTAGAGCTGGCACTCTTATTGTAAATTAACTATGTGCATATGCCCAAGAAATCTTAGGCTGCGGTAAGAGTCGTTTTCGCTCAAAGATGAATCGGACAATGCTGCGTTCTATGGCGAATGTTTTGTTTCTGGGCATGCGCAGTGCAATTTTACATAAAATACGACACTTAGCATTTATTTTCCTTAATGAATCAGGCCCTCAGTGTTTTAGATGCCCCCTAACTATTGTCTCCATAGGCAACTGCCTAAGTTCGCCTAATGGTACTGCTGGCCTGCCTATGAATGCTACTATTTGTGATTAGGACTTGTGAGGTGAGCTGTGATTATCAGTTGCTTAAACACTGACCATGGGTGAAGGTATCGGGGTAATAGCTGCTATGCTGGGCAACAGGCAGTACTTGGGCCGCAGTGTGTCCGGATATGGCTAGAAATGGATGGGAACCAACTCTGACTGCTAGTTTTCCCTGCCTTCACAACTGTATCCTGCTACCCTGATATAGCAGAAGCCAATGATCCCACAGTGCTTGTAGAAGTATCACAGCAGGCTACATACACATGCGCTTAGCTTCTATTATGTCTTCATATGCTCCAGCCCTTCTTTTAGAAGCTCCACTAATACAGGTTCTACAGTTACTCCCAACAATAGCCATCCCACTGCAGGCAGAAACCTTTGGAGTTGCCACTGGGCCTATGCCAACTTTGCTCATGTTCTTCTTATGACCCTCCAAACGTTTCGGTGGAAGTTGGAGGTGCCGGAATGCCCCTCAACACAACAGCACTGCACAGGTTGGTGCATGAACATCCCCTTGGACACAGGATGAATGGGAATGAGACAAAGAGGGTATACCATGATAGTTACAGGGTAATCTAACTGTAGCTGGGCACTACCACAAATGTCCTGTGATAGCATAGCAGTGGAAATAGCTCTAGGAAGGGGGTCCTCAAAGGAAGTAGTTAAAGTGGAAAAACTGCACCTCCAAATAGGTTTGTGCCGTCTCCCTGTGACAGCATGGGCAGGATCTATGGCCTCTGATGTATCCACATCTGTCACAGAATGTTTGCAACTTCATATGAATTTGTTCATCATCTGTTAGACAGTCGCGGGCACCGCCGCGACTCACTGTGGCTCCGCCCGCCGTCCCTATGACGACCGGGACGTCACTTCCGGGATTCGGGCCGACCCTTGCCAGGGCAACGGCCGGACACCAAAGGTAATCTTATGCGCTCTGGCAGCCTCGTAGCGGGCACATACACAGTTATGTTCCTCAGCTCTGGGCTGATTTAGTGTGTTGTAGCCTGCACCTGTTCAGTATTAGAGACAGGTTCTTATTAGTCTGTCTGTATGGCAGGCAATTAGCCTGCAGATGTGCATACCCCAGGGGCAAGCCCTGATTGGTCTATGTCTGTATTTAAGGCAATGAGGTCTGCTGCCTCATTGCCGGTTATAGCTTCTGTTGCCAGTCTGCTGACCTGCTCTGTGGCTTGTTCCTGTCTGTTGAATATTCTGCTGATTACCCATGTATGACCCTTTGCCTGGATTTAGACCCTGCCTGTGTTTCTCGTGACCTTGACCTCTGGCTTGTTTACCGACCTTCCTGTCTGCTCGTGACCCTTGACCTCGGCTTGTTTATTGGAATTGCTATCTGCTGCCGGCCCTTGATCTCTGCTTGGACTTCACTCCGTTTGCCTGGGTTCTCCCCAGCCGCTACACACTTCACGACCCTCTGTCAGTCTGCAACCCAGTCTGTCCCCACCATCAGGGGCTCCAGTGAACACCTGATTGGCAGAGTAGACTCTGGGTTGTGTTGTGCCGGCTGGAGGGGTTCCTAACATCATCACTAGGAAAAGAGACCAAGGCGACTCATGTTCTTATATATAAAAACGAACAGCACATTAATATCTAGACACTAACAAAAGGAATGAATCTAAGAAGCAAAATACACATTTTACTGAACACTCAAAAGTCAATGCACTTCTTTAAATACAAAATGGACACACAATTCTAGAATTCGAAAAGAAAACCAATTCCATTCTAAACCATCCTCTCTAACTCTCACACAGTGTTATGCTGCCTGCTGCTTCCACACAGATTGTAGATAGCTGACATTAAGCTTGGGAGAAAATCATTTTCTAACAGGTGGAGTAGGAAATGTATGGGGTGCGCTATACACTACATAATACCCTCTCCCCTCCTGTATATAATCCACTCCCAGCATCTCTCATTCCCAGCTCAACCCCCTACTCCCTCTCCAAGCCCTATCCCCCCTGCTGCCTCTCCAAGCCCTATCCCCCCTGCTGTCTCTCCAAGCCCTATCCCCCCTGCTCCCTCTCCAAGCCCTATCCCCCCTGCTCCCTCTCCAAGCCCCATCCCTCCTGCTCCTTCTCCAAGCCCTATCCCCCCCCTGCTGCCTCTTCCAGCTCTAACCCCCTTGCTCCCTCTCCAAGCCCTATCCCCCCTGCTGCCTTTTCCAGCTCTATCCCCCTTGCTCCCTCTCCAAGCCCTATCCCCCCTACTCCCTCTCCAAGCCCTATCTCCCCTGCTGCCTCTTCCACCTCTCTCTCCCCTGCTGCCTCTTCCACCTCTCTCCCCCCTGCTGCCTCTTCCAGCTCTATCCCCCCCCCTGCTGCCTCTTCCAGCTCTATCCCCCCCCCCCCGCTGCCTCTTCCAGCTCTATCCCCCTCTGCTGCCTCTTCCAGCTCTATCCCCCCCTGCTCCCTCTCCAAGCCCTATCCCCCCTGCTCCCTCTTCCAGCTCTATCCCCCCTGCTCCCTCTTCCAGCTCTTCACAACATTTACAGATCCCAAAGATTTGCAAAATGCTGTCACTAATGTGCCGGTCATATGACCATGACGCCATCGATGTCTCTTCGCTGTTTAAAAACTATGTTAATACATTGTCCCCACTGCAGGAGCCATTTTGTCGGATCCTGTCTCGCCTTTTTCAATGCATATTTGGTCTTTAAAAAAATGACCGCTGGACTGCAACAACTAGCCGATAGCTAGAGACAACTGACAAGTTCATTCTAACTACAACGAGCGCCAGCTATTGAAGTCACAGAGAAGGTGGTTCCTGGAATTGCTGTTCCTGTCTTTGCTTGTCAGTGGGTCCAGTAAGGATGGACCGGTTCTCTTGGTGCACAGGGCTGCTGGACATTGATGAAACACTAGTAATCCAGCAGCGCGGGGTGCGGCTGTCAGACGGGGAGGACAAGGTTGGCAAAGGAGCTGTGTGATTGTTCTGGAGTAGCCATGAACCATCTGACAGTCTGTTTATTGACATGGTCTCTGTTCCCCATTGAAATATTGCAGAACTTGTTTATCTTGTGTAGAGTGACTATGACCTCTTCTAAATACTGATCTGTTACAGTAATCATTGTACTTACATAATCTTAATGGTACATTTTATTTGTTCTCCCTCAGTGTTTCAAATGGCCAAAGATAACTAAAACAACCCGATTAAAAGTTGTTCCAGTATTAAAAAGCTTTTTGTGCTATTTATGTATGTAAGTGTTCCCTTACTAGTTACCCTGACATCATTTACGAGTATGTTTTTTTTTTCCCCACTACATGCCATTGTGCTGTGCAAAGTATGTTACACCCATGTAAAAAAGGCAAATACGCACTGTCTTATTTGGTAATTTTTTAATTTTAACATGCTTTTGCATGGAGTTTAACTTGCGTTAAATATACAACTTAAATACAGAATTTCAATACCAGCATTAAGGTTTATTGTGCACATTAACGCCTAAAACAAATTTTCGGCGAAAATTAAACAGTTTGTTTCTGGGTTTTAATTAGGCAATTTCAGGCAAAAATTACATTTCTAGTACCAGCAGTTATAATAGTTGTATTTACCAGTTTAATTTTGATTTTAATTGCCAAGTAAGAGAAAATATGGCCTCTGTATATCAAAGGGCAGTTTTTTAAATCAAGAAAATAATTACCGTACTTCCGCATGTATAAGACGCACCCATGTAGAAGACGCACCTTATTTTTGGGCCCCAAAATTTGAAAGAAAATATATTAGCTGTCAAAAAGTGTGCTGAGTGTGCGGAGATAGCAGGGGCCTGCTGCAAGCACCTGCAATCTCAGCACAATTCTCAGCGGAACGGACCCGCAAACCCCTAAAATCGCCCATACCCCCCCCCCCCCCCGGATAAGGTCAAAACGTTAATACTGCTGCCCCCCCAAGAAACCCCCACTGCCAATGTATAAGACGCACCTAGTTTTTAGACCCCAATTTTTTTAAAAAAAGGTGCGTTTTATACATGGGGAAATACAGTATGTTTCTTACCAAGCATTTGTTCTGCATGAGTATTTTTTCAGTTGTATAGAAAATTAAGTAATCCATTTTATATTATACTAGAATAACACTAGGCGGCAGTATTGGTTTGTCTGAACGTGTTTGTATTTTCAATGTGATAACACAATTCTGTTCCTTTGTTGTTACTCAAGTATGCTATTTCTTCTCTAATCATGACATGTTTAGTTTTGTATTTGGGTGGTAAATAAATTGTACTGTATGATTACCTTCAGATCAAAGGAGTAGACAAGTTGGTGAAAATGGCAGACAACTTGTAAATAGATTATGTACCAAATACAACTAGAAAATAAAAACTTGAAGTGTTTGCAACTATGAACTGTAATCATTTTTTTTTTATTTCTCACTAGAGCAAATTTGATACTGGTAGTTTACTTCTGACGACTCATAGGTTCATATGGAGGGACCAGAAAAATCATGTAAGTACTGGAAGTTATAATTTCAAATTCTCATTTATGTCTGCTCATATTTAAAGGAAACTGAATGGGCTCTTAACAAGAGTTTGGGGTTATTGTACAAATAAAAGGTGTACACAGTGTTTGTTGCTGGAGGATTCATATACAATGCTTAGGCTAGGTACACACTGGAGAATTTTTCGACCAATCTGTTATCTACAAAGATTGTACCTACAACTGAAGGTCCGGCCCATTCATGTATACACACTACACAAGATTTACCTTCAGATCTGTGCTCTTCATCTAGTCCTATAGTCTCGTAGAGAATGACAGCACAATATGGATTCATTCATTCTTATCACACCGATTAACCGCCTTGTTCTAGCTATGCACATGCCATAATGATGTTATTATTTACTATATTTACTAAACTGCGGGTTTGAAAAAGTTGAGATGTTGCCTATAGCAACCAATTAGATTCTAGCTGTCATTTTGTAGAAAGCAATAGATAAATAACTAGAATCTGACTGCTTGCTATAGGGAACACCTCCACATTCTCAAACCCACAGTTTAGTAAATCTAGCCCCATGACTCTGTAAACTCTGTAGAGATCGTGTCATAAGTGCATACACACCGCATGATCGGAAGGTGATTGGAACGTGATTATTAAACATGCCGACCAACCAAATGAAACGACAATCGGTACTTTGGGATGACTGTCGTCCATCGTGTAAGTATACACACTGACACGATATCTGACCAAACGGTCGTATATCAGCCGATTGGCCCGATGATTGGCTGAGAAACCTCCAGTGTGTACCTAGCCTTACTGAGGCTGTTTGCTTGCTCATAAAGCTTTTGTTAGTTTTCCATACAACTGATTATCTCCATCTTACATATTCTGTTATTTGAACTTTAATATGGTTTTTTTTTCTCTTTAATTCCCTTATTTTTAGGACTTCTGCATTGCAATTCCCCTTTCTCAGATTATTTTCTCAGAAGAGCAAGCAGGGGGCATTGGAAAAAGGTTAATATTTCATAAGTTGATTGTTGTTTTAGACACTTGGGAAAGGTTGCAGGAATTGTGTAACTAGTAATGCATGGTTTGCCCTGTACAAGACAAGGGCTACTGATTGATTGTGCCAGTTCATATGGGTATGAAGACCTGATTTATAGTAAAATATTGTTGCACTTTTTTTTAATAGTTGTATATAATTTTGGCTGTCCAATGCCCACAGGCAGATTTTTGATGGCCCTCAATTTCTATGACAATCTCATAATATTATATATATATTTTAACATTATTTGGGCCGCAAGCACAAAATTATAATATAAATGTGGCTTTGTTCATGTACAATGTTGGTTGGCACTGGTCTAGTTATATATATGTTTATTATTTTACTGTGCTGTTGCTTGCTTTCAGTTTATTTTTCACTTTTCTCTCCCTGGGCCCCTGTGGGCTATCTATTTAATCTATCTATATAATTGTCAGTCACTGGATTAGTATATGATGGCAGGTATATTTCACCTAGGTTCCTAACCTACTTGTTTTAAAACTTCAGGGAAATGTGTATTGTGTGTTAGCTGCTGAAGGGCTATTGGCCTTTGCAAAAGCTGGAAAAGGTTCCTGGGGTTATGGATGGAGAGTGAGGTCGGGCTCAATACGTTAGGCCCATTATCCTGGTCTTAAAAGTTACCAGTGAGTGCTGGTAATCGGGATTTTCACCTGAGTGGTGTTAGTAAAAGGCTGCAAGACAGCTCAGTCAGTCTCTCACTGCCTGGGGACAGGGGCTGTGAGAGAGAGCCTGTACATAACTGTGCTGAAACGACTTTCTGTTTTGTCTTAGTTTGTTAATCAGGAGTGACCAATGTATAGTTAGAACCAGACGGCAATGTGTTTATTTTGACGTTTTCTTACTGAAGAAAACTGGCTAAGGCTAGTTGCACAAAATCTTTGGACTTGTGTGAAATCTCTTGGCTGCTATAAACACCAACAACCCCAGGAGATGGTACCGGCCCCCCTTACCTGGTCTCAAAATATATATATGTGTATGTGTTAATTGTTAAGTTGAGAAACACCCAGTCAATGATTGACTTGTGTGTTACTACAGGATCTAGATAAAACCAAAATTCATTGCATTTTTCTTATTAAACACAGGCTTAGATGTGAATTTTACTTTTCTCGCCATTGCGGTAATGTTCAGGGGGCTATTTTTTACTTCATGCCCTTCACATGGAATTCCATTGAACGTTTATATCGTACTTTAAACTATGTCCTATACAAGGTACATGCGCGGGATTAATGCAAGGTCTGAAAAAATCCTGCCCATATGTATTTGTTAATGTCTATGACAAGTTGCTATAACATACCTTCATAACAGCCTGGCAGAGATCTGTGTTATACTCTCTGGCTTCTCTGACACCTGTTGCTGATCAATAAGTGAATTGCAATCTGAATTTGTACAGCTGTAAACACCATTGAAATGGTTTGATTTCAGTTAATATTATTAATATAATATATATTTATTTTATAGTTATATTATGTTTGTATATTTATAAGGTGTTACAAAAACCTGCCTTTGCAGTGTTGAAGTTCAGCATATTACAGCAAGCAAAGTCCTGGACAGTTGAAAAAGCATAAATGTTATACTGTGCATAACATAAAGAGCAGAAGAGCTTGCAATCAAATTTAGAGGAGGAGAAATATAATAACGTCTGAGAAGAGTTTGCAGGGAGTGTGCATGATTAATACAGATGATAAATAAAGCAGCAGGCTGATGTGTGGTTGAGTGCTGAGGGAGACGTAGCGGTGTTGGGATATGGGAAGAGTGTAGCGGGCGATTTCTGTGCCGCAGAGAAGTCAAGTTACAGTGATACTTTTCATACCTTGGGGGGAATTCAATTGCAAAACAATCCGCGCAATGTGCCTCTGGAACGGTCGAGCAGATTTTTTTTATTTTCTTTTTACAGAAGTTACGGTCAGTTTTGGCCATGCCCCATAGAGGTGCGAGCAAAAACAAGGGTTACTTTTTACCTTGGTAACAATAAAACATTGCGGCTGCCCCTTAAAATGAAAAGTGTATAGTTTTTTGACCACTGACACTTTCACCCCACTTTACACTCCAATTTTAATGCCATTATTTGTCCGTAGCCTTAAAAGTCTGATCATAAAGGCTGATTTAAAATTCAGATTGCCCCTTAAGCAGGCTTGCAAGAAACTGCTAATACTTTTTCTCCTCAATCATGCTGCTGCAGGGCAAGGCTATACAAGTAGCTGAAATATGAACTATTTAACACAAGGTCACATAAGTCTACAAATAAAACGATTCCTTACATTAAAAAAAGTGTCAGCCGTAGAAGAAAGCACAGGTATGGCATGCAGCCACCTTTGCAGGAATAAGAAAGCATTAAAGATGTACATATTATATTTTTTGTAACTTATATAGTTGATTTTACTACTTGCCTTTTATCTTTACTACAGGCCGTCAGCTATAAATTCAGCACATTGACATACCTAGCTCACCTAGGCTCACCTCACACTGAATTATTATGTGTAAGGGAGTATTGGCATGGGATAAACCATTTTTATGTGTTTTTATTTTGGTGTAAAAAACATGTCTACACCTTTATATTTTCAATGTGGTGTTTATTTGATGTTCTGTACTAGATTCTAACCTTTTCAGATGTAAATTAATCATGTTTAGAAGTTGTCACCACCTTATGAGGTGCGAACAATAACGAGTGAATTAAGCCTATTTGCTCACAAGATAATAAACACGTTTTGTAGTTACATTGCTTTTTCCTCAGCCGCTTAAACTTTTCTATTGTAAATAAAGAGGCCACAAGGTTCAAACTTCTTATATCATGCAATCGTGTGTTGAAAAATGGGGATTGAATCACGCAAAAAGTTTTGTTTTTTTTTTAAAAAAACTGCACTTTAACTTAACCTTATACAAAGGTGCATGAAAACCCAAAACCTTGCACTGAATTGATTTGCTCCCTTAAACTATAATTTAACATTGGCGTGGATAGGTCACTATATGAACATCAGTCACTTTTTTAGCCAATGCAATCTGTATTTTTGCACAGTGAAAAGAAAAACATTTATTGATTTCCTGTTGAAAGGTTACACTCCAGTTCATTAAGCTGTGAAAACATACATTCCCAAACAACAATACTTTGGGTCATATTTGATGTTGTGGAATGTTTTTTCTGTTGATTTTTAGATGATCAAAGGCATTAGTTTATGTTCTCTTGGCCGACACATCCGTCTCACACAGTATATTTACCACTTAACACATACCCTAAATGTAGAGAAGTTACGTATTTGTGGACTTGTATCAGAATCTACTCTATGTGGATTGAAAGGTTATAACATAGTACATTGCTGCGCTTTTTGAAATACTGGATCTGGGTTGACCTGAATTTACTCTTACAGTTTCACATATAGAACACTACGAAGTGGATTATGTTAAAGTACGATATATATAATAAGCACAAAAAAAAACAGTGGTTCACCCAGGACATAGCATTTTATTCATGGCGTTTTGCTTTTCCCAGGCAGGTTTTCACCAGCTCACATTCAGTCTGTAGAGCTGTGACGTATACAGCTGGTGTAGTAACAAGCACTCTAGCCTAACACTTGTGCTGTCACATTGTACTTGTTCATAGGCTTCCTCTACACATCAGTTGGGAACTGTTCCCGAGAAATAAGCGACCTGAGAATTTCTGCCAGACACAGTTTCAGAGCAGGACAACAGAGAGCTATCAGCGTTAGACCATTAGGGGAGGTTGATTTGTACTGAATGAGGAATCTATTATGGATGGTCATATCTCCCTGTATTCACCTGCATCCTCCTATCATCAGCAGACTTAAATTACCTATTCATTCTCCAGCAGTGAGCGTCCTCTGATCTCCGGGCTCTGATCGTCCGGACTACTCAGGGGAGTGTTCTAAACTAGACTGCAGTTACTAAAGGGTGTTGTCCCAGTGTCTGTAACATTTACTTTAGTGTATTCTTTAATTCTCTTATTTAAAATTAAATAAAAAAAATCACAGTTCAAGGATGAAAAAGGAAAGCGAGGAAACCTCTTACAGAAATACAGAAGCATAGAACTAATCATGATCTAGTATTGCTTTGCAGAACACATAACGGAAAATTATTTAGTCCGTACATATGAGGCTTGGTTCTACAAAGACCACTCACGTAAGTAAAGTAAGACTAATGGAAAGCTCCATAATCGCTAAAGCTGTCAGTTCTAGCTAAGGACAATCCAGGGATCAAACCAAGCACAGTGCGGGATGATTAGTTTCTAACATACTAACCAGCCTCTCGCAGGCTATAATGTCATCTATTTTATCATTGACCTTAAAGATGGCAGGTCAGGTTTTACTGGTTAGCTATGCTCCACATAGCAGCAAATAGGCATTGAGTCTCCTGGGTCACTCAGAAGGGTCATCCAAGGTCTCAGCCGTATGTCGGTGTGAACATATCCCACACTATTTGGTCCCACTAGACATGTCCCATGTGGGTGAGGCCTGATGGCATCATCCAGCTCCTCCTCTGAGGCCTCAAAATACATAGCTGGGGGTACAGCAGTGATATACATTCCACCGGGTGAGGTTTTACATGGAATTTCCAGTTTTGTTTTTGTGAGAGATGTTGGGCCACAGTAGGTAAGTATGTAAAGAGTAGCTATAGTTGGATATAGGAACAGCATTCCAGGTAGATAAGTTACCTACTAGCCATGGTTCTGAAACTCTTATAAGTCCTTGAGATTTCCACACTGTAAGGATCACTGGGGGAGGGTCATGGTGATCAAAAATGGTTTCTTCTGAGAAAGTAAAGATTAGGTTTAAATTAGTATTTCTCTTTCATCCAGTCTGGGGGACACTGCTTACCATGGGTTGTGGAGGGGAGCTCGGGAGTTGGCACCTAGCTAGTTACCTTTAGCACTGCTGACAGACCCCTCCCCTCTACAATTCCCCTGCCTCTTCCTGTCAGTTTTTTTCTAGGTGCCCAAAGAAGTTGGGCTGCCTTTTTTTATGCTAGTGTTTCATAGATTTTATTTTATTGATTTTATTTGATTTTAAGTTAAATTTTCTTTATCTAACTTTTACTTTGTTACAGGACTTTTATTTTGGAAGCAGAGCTGGGAGTGTGTTCTACCATAGAGAACACACTCCCACGACAGCAGCACGGACACTGCTCGGTCAGATGAGAGCTGAGGGCTTTCGCTGGCAGAGTTTTTTAGTGTCCAAATTAGAGTGACAAGCAGTCTTTACGGACCAGTGTCACTCTTACAGCCTCCCTGATAACCAGCGCTGCCACTGCGGCATAGAGCGCCGGATATCGGATAATCAGCCGGCCGCCATCTTTAATTTTACAACGGAGCCCGGGCAAATTACTAACTAAAGAAGGGGGCAGACCAAGATCCCCCCTCAGACATAGGAGGGGGCATCGGGGTCCCACCGCTGCAGGAGACCTCGAATTTAGAGAATTAGAAGAGGGGCACTTACTATCTCTGTTCTAAATCGCAGTGTAAAAGTAAAGCTGCCCAGTATTTGTGTGCTGCGTGCAAAAGCCGTCAGTGTATCCCTGCGGCCAGCGTGCGCTCCCTCCCCGCGGCCAGCGTGCGCTCTCCCTCCCCGCGGCCAGCGTGCGCTCTCCCTCCCCGCGGCCAGCGTGCGCTCTCCCTCCCCGCGGCCAGCGTGCGCTCTCCCTCCCCGCGGCCAGCGTGCGCTTCCTGTGGCCAGTGTGTTCTCTGAATTCAAAGATAAATTGCATTTGCCCCTCTCGCATCACAACATGGTTTGTCTAGGTACAAATGTGCACTGTTTAGATGGATTTCCTCCTCACTCTAATAGAGGCACTGAGTGAGTGACCACTTATGATATTCAAGGCCAGTCTGTAGGACAGATATTCCACCACTTTAAAGGGCTACTAAACTCAGAGAACAAGTTCATACAATATTAGGTCATCTTGAGACATTGACAAATACATCATATATTGTCTGTTAAAGGTCCCTTGTTTGACCTACTGTTATGTGTAACCTTGTTCTACCTCTCTGTTACTTGTCATACTACACTTACTGATTGCAGTGACCTTACTACATGAAGTGTGATGTACTTCCCTTGTTGCTGGCACAGTGTTAGTATAAAACAATATTTTACATAAAGGGACTTGCATTCAAGGTTTAGTGGTCCTTTAGCTGAAATATATACAGATATGAATATGACTATAAAATGTCACATATCTAAGGGGTTAGCACTTCTGCCTCACAGCACTGGGATCATAAATTCGATTCCCAACCATTGCCTTATCAGTGTGGAGTTTGTAAGTTCTCCCCGTGTTTGCGTGGGTTTCCTCCGGGTGCTCCGGTTTCCTCCCACACTCCAATAACATATTAGTAGGTTAATTGGCAAATTAAATAGTCAAATTGACCCTAGTCTGTGTGTCTGTGTCTGTGTGTTAGGGAATTTAGACTGTAAGCTCCATCGGGGCAGGGACTGATGTGAGTTCTCTGTACAGCGCTGTGGAATTAGTGGCGCTATATAAATAGCTGATGATGATCTCAAGAACAATTGTGTTTTTGAATTTAATATGCTGTTAAAGAGGAAGAAACACTCCTCTGGCATAAAGGATTTGCTTAATGAACCATATGTGATGTAGCTATTTTAGTTTAATAAGGTTTGTAGCTTTATATTTCATTCTACTACTTTGCTTTTTTATGTTTTAGTTTTTATTCTAGCCATTCAAACTAAGGTACTTATTACATTTCTAGTGTGTTGTTATTAATCCACTATTGTTATCTTATCTACTGTTGGTCTACAGCGCCAAAATTGTTGTTCATCTCCACCCTCCCTCTCCAAGCAAAGAACCTGGACCGTACCAAACCAGCCGCTACTCCTACGTCAAGCTGTCCTTTAGAGAACATGGTCAAATTGAGGTAAATAGCCCCTACGCTGATTGTGAACTCATTCATTATTCAATACATGACCCTTTCATATTCCCATCTACATAAATAGTGTGTTCTTTATGTGCTTTTATATCGTACATGTGTTATTACAGATATTGACAACAGAAAATAATCCATTTTGACTGCTTATTATGGTTTGTAGTTTTGGGGTTTATTGGTTTAGTAATATTCCTTATAATAACCTGTTAGTCTCATGCATTTTTTAATTCTTTATATGCATGAGTCCCGACCACATTCTGGGCAGCTATTCTGCGGATCCATCAACACTTGGTAAAGCCTTACTCCCTCTGTGTCTTCATTCCTCTAATTTCAAGTATATTGCCGTGTTCTAGAAATCATTTTGTTAATAAAAAATCACGTCTCCTTGAGCTCTATGAATAATATTCTTAACACACATGAATGTGTCTGATAGCTGAATAAGAATGTAACTACCTGTCACAGTAATTATTGATCATGGGTTATTGGCATAACTGGGAATAGGGTGATCTATGAACTAGTATTTTATAATCTGTATATCTTGAGTCCGGATTAGAGATTGCTTTTAATCAGATTAGTTACTGCAATAGATATTGCACACAATTGACCTGTCCTCCTCTTGTACTTGGGTGCAGTTTAACCGACGACTATCTGAGGAGCTGACACAGAGGAGATGGGAACGAGCTTCGCCCTCTCTTCAGATGAGCAAAGGTCCCCAGGTAAAGCCTGACACCATGATATCCGAGCATTGTGGTGTATCCTGCTGTGCTTGGAATAAGTCATAAGATGTTTGTATTTAGCACTAAAAGAGGTGTTAGGCATATTATAAAAAAAAACACATAAATATAAGGGTAAATAAATGTGAATCTGCACAGTGTAAGTTTACAGCAAATGTGAAGGGCTAAAACCAGAAAGCAGAGAAGAGAGCTCTGCTCTAATGATATTACCAGAGGTGAATAGGAGAGAGCCACATGTAGTATTTAGAAATACTGATCCATTTAGTGCCTGCAGAGGTGAGTATTTGTTGTGACTATATTTATAGAATAGTTTCATGTACATAAAACTGACCATAATCCTGAAATTCCTTTATAGCAACAATATATTCGAAAAGGGTTGTGCAAAAGTGGACAATATACAACCTGTCCCTCTATAGCAATTGGGGGGACCCTCTCCTCATCTGGGCTGGTCTGGGCTGCTTCGATAGAGCGCTGATGCAAAGCAGTGGATGGAATGTAATGCCATGGTTTATGTGCTGCGTCAGTCATCAGTGCATTCAGTGACGGTGATTCCCGGAGCATATGCCAGTTTTTGCTAGGAGGGTAGTTTTATATTAGGGAGATAATCGTTTGAGTTGATATTGGCACTTATGCCTTTATTATAACTTTATATCATAAAAGCTTCAGTGTGAAGGAACTTATCCTGTCCACATCATGGAGTCTATAGACTCTAAAATCAAATGTATACTGTATAGACGTAGGCAAACCCATTTTAAATCGGCCAGGAAACCTTATTAATGACTTGAAGCAAGTAGTGTACATGTGCTGTAATCTATAACAATCATTTTAATGATGTCGGGGAAGTTGGTCTAATAAAACACTTGGTAAGACCTTTTCTTTATAAATCTCTAAGAACGGAGTTTGCTAAACACCAGTATAGGTCACTTCTGTCCTCTACTTCAGTGTGGGTGGCATTCATCTCTTACTGTATGTTTGTTGTAATAAATGACTTTTGTACTTTCACTCTGTAGCGCGTGCCTTCAGCAGGGGCGGATCTAGATAATTGGTGTACCGGGGGCGATTTAGGCCCCGCACCTTTTCTGCCTTCTGAGGCTGCCGGTGGCTGCACACTATGTGCAGGTCTGTTCTGTAGTGACAGTGGTCTGCCCGAATGATCTGATTGTGTTTAAAACACAATCAGAGCAGCCGGGCAGCACACTGTCACTGCAGAACGGACCTGCACATAATGTGCAGCCGTTGGCAGCAAGCCCCTGCTAGGGGGGGGCGATTGCCCCGATCGCCCCCCCCCCCTGGATCCGCCACTGGCCTTCAGCTTACATTTGGGTGCCTAGTACTATTACCTAACTGCAAAATCAGTCAAATGAGCTTAAAGTACATTTTAAATAGAGATAACTTTTTGTATAGCCTCTTCCCTTTCAATAGTTGCTGCACCCCATGTAAGCACATAATTCAGTAATTGTCATTATTACTACAGCTATATTTCTAGCAAGCTGTACTATAAAGAAGAACCTCTCCTGACTATTACAGTTGCTTGGCTTATCTCATCCCCTGTAAGCGCTTTATAATTCAGTGTGCAGCATTCTTTCTACTGTTTTCAAACCGTAGTAAGCTCTGTCCTTTTTGGTGGTCGGCAATCTCACCTCTTATCTTATATTACAACGGCTGATAAGTTAGGAAAGGTGCAGTCAGTGTTACCGTTAAGTCTTCTGTTAATTAAATAATAATGTTTTCAGGCCGGATATATTGTGCTCTTTCCCCTTTGTGTTGTATACTGTCCTTACCAAGTAAAGCTCCTCCTGTGCCCTTATAAGTTTACCTACTGCTAGGCAGCTCCTCTTCTTCATGGATAAACAGTTTGCCTGAAGCTGCACATAGCTGCAATTTCATATTTATTGGTGATTCACTACTTAACCACTAAACCCCCAGGGCATAAAGAAAGCAGAATTAACTTCAAATATCCTATTGTTTTTGAAGTGGGGATCTGAAATCTTCTGCAGATGTTCTATAAGACTGCAGATGGCAGTCATTGCTTATCTTTCATCCTAGCTCATGTATATTGCAGCTTGTGAAATGACATTTAAAGGGGAATTGCTTCTAAAGTTTCATTTTACCCAACTCCCCCCCCCCCCCCTCCCCCTCTCAAACTAGTAGCATTGTGGGGGCTTCAAGCCAGGGACCCCCACAGTTCTGAATAACTTGCCCACGACTGTGGTGAAAGGGTTCTTGTCCCCAATCTGAAGCTGTTCAGATTGTGAATGTCTAAGACAGGCGTGGAATGTACAGAGACAATGCTGTGTGCTGTATATGGTCAGCACCTGTGTTACACACTGACACAGCGCTGTGAGTATCTAACACAGGAGCAGAATGTACAGAGACAGTGCTGTGTGCTGGATATGGTCAGCACCTGTCTTACACACTGACACAGCACTGTGAGCATCTAACACAGGAGCAGAATGTACAGAGACAATGCTGTGTGCTGTATATGGTCAGCACCTGTGTTACACTGACACAGCGCCTCCCCTTTAGCTTGTCATCACTCCCCACGCCCCCCCCCCCAATAAAGCACAGTCCAACTTGTCTCACAAGTTGAAAACATAATTCCTGACCCCATAGCGAGAGTGCAGGTCGCAGCTCTTACTGCGCCTCTTTCATGTCACTAGAATATTGATGGACTACATACTAGGTCAGCTCACTGAATGTTTCCACTATGTGAAGGTTACTGGCCCGGTTTAGGGGTGTACTTATTTTTTTATTTTATTTTGACATAAAAGTGGAATTAAACATAAAAAACTAAGCCTTATTTTAAAACTCCATATTGAAAAGTATTTATTTTATATACACACAAGCTCAGCTTTTGTAGAGGGTAAGAAAACTGTATTTGTTCTGGACATAGGTTTAAATATTGTGATAGAAATGAAATTTAATTGAGTATATAAAGTATAATAAACACAACAGCCAGGGTTTGCTTTCTTGTCTGTTTGCTGTCCACTAGCCTTAAGAGCTGACATTTCTATGCTTTACTCCTCATCATGGGAAACGGCTCTCTGTGTTATCTATAGTCTTTTATTTCTTAATGATATAGTATTTTGTAGGCTATTTTAGAGGTCCTGAACAAAGCCTTTTTAGGCTTGTGCATTTCTACCCTGCACCCAGTACGTTCAGGTCCTCATTAGGGAAAAATCTAGTCTGCAAGTTATTCTGATTATGGGCAGTAAAGCATGAGAATGTCAGCTCCTAGGACTAGTGGATAAGAACCCAATAAGAAAGCCAGCTTGGTCATGGTGTACATTAATCATACATAGTGGTTCTGATATGTTCTTTCTTCACAACTGGAGTGTTCATTTTGTACAATTAGACAAATATATAAACTTACCCACACAGACACTTTATTTGTTTATGGTTTCCGAAGCGGATAATCAGATCCGTGCTGCCAAGGCGTGATATTACTCTGGCTGGTGTTTTATACAATACTCTAGCAGTTGATGAATATACGTCTACATCCTGCAAGGTATAATGATTTCTTCCAGAAAATGAAATTGCTCGGTGAGAATTATGTTGTGCTTCCTTCCTCTTTCCTTCTTTTCCTACAAAGGTTGGAAGAATAAAAGCTGTCGGGATTGTTGGCATCGAGAGGAAGCTGGAGGAGAAAAGAAAAGAGACTGACAAAAACATTTCCGAGGTCAGTGTAAATGTGTTTCTGTTCGTGGTCGGACACCTGCACATCCGGATCTCACTGCACTGTTGCTCATATAAAGAGGACGATGATTACTGTGTAACCAATGGTTTTGAATTTGATTAGGCATCTTGTAGCAATTATAAGTTTATATATGAAAATGTAATGCCATACATGACAGGATTATTATTGTCCTATAATCCTATATAATCATAGGCAGCACGTTGGCTTAGTGGTTAGCCCTTCTGCCTTACAGCACTGGGGTCATGAGTTCAATTCCTGACCATGTCCATATCTGTGTGGAGTTTGTATGTTCTCCCCATGTGTACATTGGTTTACTCCAGGTGCTCCGGTTTCCTACCACACTCCAAAAACATACTAGTAGGTTAATGGCTCCTATCAAATTGACCCTAGTCTGCCTGTGTGTATGTTAGGGAATTTAGACTGTAAGGGCTCTCGGCAATGCCCGTTAGTGGACTTGTAGGCATGAAGTCTATTGTGAATTGGAAAAATATAAAGGAACTTGCATCTAATGCTTCTTTAATGAGAACTGGTAGCGTTTGAATAATGCCTAGTAAACCACAAAAACAGGTTTTCTATGCTTCTTCTGCCCAGACGAGAGCGTAGAGAAACAGCGCACACTGTAAGCAAATGTGATGCTTGAGAGCTGGGCTACATACAGCTCTTTGTGCTGGTCCTGGTGGCTTCATTCAGTTCCACTGCTGAGCCGCCCAGGAGTGAGGATGGAGCAGTGTGTGAGCTGAGACACTGCATACAGCACACGTGCAAGTCTGGGGTTTATGTCTTCACTTGCATAATGCAGCATAGTGCATATATATGTATATAGGGTTTTTTTTCCTCTTTATCCAAAAACCAAAACGAATATCTTAGGCGCTTATAGAGTTAAAATTCTCAGTATTATAAGTTATCTCCCTACAGAGGGGATGTGCCAACACCCTCAAAAAATATACACATATTATAAACACCAGGAAGCGCCAAGTAATAAGTTCAATGTATAGAAACTAAAAAAAAAATACCTATCTATATAGATATATGGATAGATAGCTATAGATCGATAGCTCTAGAATATATATATATATATATATATGTGTATGTGTGTGTGATATGGAAGAATAATACACAGAGGACTACCAACTGCTTGCAAAAAACATAATTTATTAATAATTAGCTATGACATAGATTATCTCATGACCTAACCATGTACATACAACACTAAAAATAAAAACAAAAATCACACTGAAAAAATTGGAGTACAGATTACATGAGAAATGATAAAGCGATGCTAAAAACACAGTATTCACAGCTGCATAGCCAATGAACTGAGTGTGTTTTATAAGCAAATAACGTTAGAAGGGAGGCGAGTGGCCAGCTCACCTCACTACTTGTAGCCTTTGTTCTGTAACACAGTAATGTAGACTGTATTTAGTGGAGCACCTCGCTCCCTGTGCTTATAGTTATAGCGGAATACAGGGTCCGTTTGCCGATCCACGTTTGTTAGTAGGACGCAGATGATAATGGGTGTAAACAGAAATTCCTTCCCTTTCTGCAGGCGTACATAGGAACACATGGTTGGATAGGGGATCCCTTGTCCCCTCACTGTTATATATAATATATACATTTATTTCAGGTTCTCTTAAATTCCTATCTCTCATATCATATGTCATTTGTACAGGGCAGGTAACATGTACCTCTACACTCTCCAGGCTATGTAACGTTCTGAATCTTACCCCCTGTAGACAGTAACATGTTACCTGGTGTAATGTAACTGACACTGTGAGAAGTCCCCTGTGAGAGTATTCAGTGATCCAGTCTCTGGTATGTGCGTAATCTCACTTTACTGCATTTTTGTTATCTATCTACAATATAAGTACCCATGGACTACACTGATCTGTTCTATTAGGCTGCTGTTCTCTATATTACGAATAACTTTTTTGCTCTGCAGTTATTAATCTGTTTGGCAAAAGCTGTTTCTAGGTTGTCTCTTTTGTTTTACCAGCAACCTAGAATCCCATCCCTACAAAGTCATATACATAGCAACAGTGATGATATCAGAGGAAGGTTATTAAGCTTTAATAGAAGTATGCGTCATCCAAACCAATCGGGTCTTTTAGACATATACTTGGGTTTTATTTTGATGAAAGTGGCTGGGATTATAAAGTCACATTGTTTCAGTCATCCAGCAAAGCCAATGACGGTGTAGATGGATGATATATATTGATAAGTAGATAAAATATAACAGAAACAAATCTCATATAGATCTTGTTCACCTTGTTATTTTCAAGTTGTTCACGTGCTGCATTGAATCTTTTGCTCATTCATTATTCCTTTTCTTTCACTTCATTCATTTTAGAAATTGTCAACCGTGACTGAAACCAGTTCCGTGTTTGACGTATTTTAGTGCATGGGACACACAGCAATGCCAGTCATTAGGTATCTATCTATAAATACCAGTGAATCAAGCAAAATTTACAGTATTTGTATTACACTTCCTGTTTATTCACACAATATTTTGAGGTTTTGCTCTTATTCATTCACAGAATTTTCCTAATGCCCATTTTCCCTTAAATCCTGTCATTCCTGGGATTTTTGTATTCTAGCTTCTTTGTTCATCTGTTGTTTTCCATCAAATAAGTAGCTGTCGCAGCAATAACAATACCTACATTACACATTGCTAATGCTTGACACAACTTGCATTTGTGTGTCTTGTTTGTGAGGTAAAAGATTTGGAATTTGTAAACTAGTTACTTCATAACCGGCAATAACGTAAGCCAGCTCGGTGTTTCACACAGTTTAGTTTGTTGCTGATGGTATAGGAGGGTTAAGCAAATGTTCAGCTTCTTTGTTTAATCCAGGGCTCAACAGAATATGGCCGTGCGATCCACAGAAGTGGAAAGGACTTTGTGGGGTTATGGCTGCTAGTGTCCCTGTGCACAGGAACAGACATTTTTGCTGTTTTATATTTCTTATGGTAAAAAAGTGGTCGTGTGTGTGTGAAAGTGGCCTAGCTGGTGTGTGTCTGTGTGTAAATGGCCTAGCTGGTGTGTGTCTGTGTGTAAATGGCCTAGCTGGTGTGTGTCTGTGTGTAAATGGCCTAGCTGGTGTGTGTCTGTGTGTAAATGGCCTAGCTGGTGTGTGTTTGTGTGTAAATGGCCTAGCTGGTGTGTGTTTGTGTGTAAATGGCCTAGCTGGTGTGTGTTTGTGTGTAAATGGCCTAGCTGGTGTGTGTTTGTGTGTAAATGGCCTAGCTGGTGTGTGTTTGTGTGTAAATGGCCTAGCTGGTGTGTGTCTGTGTGTAAAAGGCCTAGCTAGTGTGTGTCTGTGTGTAAATGGCCTAGCTGGTGTGTGTCTGTGTGTAAAAGGCCTAGCTGGTGTGTGTCTGTGTGTAAATGGCCTAGCTGGTGTGTGTCTGTGTGTAAAAGGCCTAGCTGGTGTGTGTCTGTGTGTGTCTGTGTGTAAATGGCCTAGCTGGTGTATGTGTGTGTGTGTGTAAAAGGCCTAGCTGCTGTGTGTATGTGGGTAAATGGCCTAGCTGGTGTGTGTCTGTGGGTAAATGGCCTAGCTGGTGTGTGTCTGTGTGTAAATGGTCTAGCTGGTGTGTGTCTGTGTGTAAATGGCCTAGCTGGTGTGTGTGTGTTGAGGCGATCGCCGACTGGATTTGGGAGTGCGGGAGCAGCACTGTTGCAGGGAACCTTCTCAGTCTGCAGGAGTTGCTTAGAATCCTCCACATGGGTTAGGAAGATACAGCGCTGGCAGAAGGTATCTGTGAGAAACCAAAGAGTTTCCTCATAGAAGAACCTTGATGCTACACTGTGAGTTGCAGACGGCTTTGTGATTTGCCAGTCAGGCAGATCAAGTGCTGAAGCTATAATTTGAATGTGTGTCTATAACCATACTCCAGCATAGTAGGGATCTATTCCAGTAAAGGGAATAGAGGGATATGGATGAGTGTAAAGTTTCCCTAAAATTTTTTTGTTTTTTTTAAAGCTGGCTTTTGGCCATGGCTCTTAACTCTTGTAGGAATTGTTGAGCCCTAGTTAAATCTATGTGAGTTTGCAGTGTATCCTTCCTGTTGTGTGTCTTAAGAAATACAGCTTGTGAAGTGCTGCTAAAGTATACAGTAAGTAAGCTGAGTTGCGTGCCTGCAGGGCATGCTGGTTGGCGTGCCTGGAGGGCATGCTGGTTGGCGTGCCTGGAGGGCACGCTGGCTGGAGGGCATGCTGGTTGGCGTGCCTGCAGGGCATGCTGGTTGGCGTGCCTGGAGGGCATGCTGTGTATTTAATTTTCTTCATAAAGTTATGTCATTTGTTTTTTTATCCTTTTCTGTCTGGCCTGAGACGAGGGCTTTCAAAATTATTCATGGTTTTTTGGCATGCAAATCTGATTTATCTTATTATTACCAGAGTTATCAAACTTGCCTGATGTGTTTCCATCCATATTTGTTCAGTGATTAGGTCATGCTTACTTGCATGATAATGTGTTCAGTTATGGAATCTATGATCAAACAAATGAATTCAAAATATTGATATTGATATAAATACATATCTCTAACTGATATTCTGATACAATCATGAATGTGGCTGGGTTGATATTATTTATGTAGAATGCCTATAAGGCATGTTGTCTATATGCTGTAAATTCTAAAGTCTTCTAAAATCCTGAGAGGCAGTGTTGAAGCACAAGGTAGCGGGTGACATGGGACTGCAAAACACTGGTTGTTGGGGGTGCAACCATTTTTGGTTGTAATTAACCATTAATCCTTCACTTTTTGTACATCCAGTTTGTGAGACTGGCTAGCAAGTTTCAACAGTGTCCTAAAATATGTGGGTGTAGCTTCAGCTGCCTGTATTGGAAGAAGGATTGCACGATCCAGCTCTTCTTTATAACAGAGCAGCAGTGTAAAGTCAGGGTAAGACTGAATAGTGCATTTTATCTTCAACTTTCATATATGAAAGCCTCAATTTTTGGATAGAAAATGTCCGTCAGCAGTTTGGGTCCTACTAACCTCTAGGGGATTATTTTTCCCTGTGGTCCTTTTCCAAAGAAGCCTGGATTACTTGCATAAGGGTTTATTTAATAACATGACACTGTGAGCTCAAATCTGCTATTACGCATAGTAACCAATCATTTTTATTTTTTTGCAATTTATCTTTGGTAATCCAGAAAATTAATGGAAACATCTAGTTGTTAAAGCACATTTTTCCACATTGCACCATAATTTTAAATAAGACTTATTACATCATGCGTGAAACAATAAATTAAACATAATTGTCACATTTATTCTGGTGTTAACTGGTAAAATGCACTCTTTATTCTCAACATGCATTTCCTTTGCTCTTTTTAAGTGAGATGTGCTGGAGTAGCACCAGATCAAAGTATGTGGTTACAGAAAGAAAGGAAAAAGAAAAAAAAAAGCTGAAATGACAAAGCTTGCCATGTCAGATTTGCTTTCCTTGCTCTTAAGTTACCTAGGAGACTGCAAGCCACTCACTTAGACTGGCATTTGTACTGCCCCAGAGTGGCGAGTGGTAGTAAAGCACTGTGTTGGAAGTTTTTTAAAAATGGCAACTGTCAGAAAGATATATAAAAAAAAACCTAGAAAATAATCAGATTACATGCTGTATAAACGTGATTATTTTATAATTATATTATTCCGCATACAATGCACTGCCTGTCATATATTTTATGTCCGAGAGGGTGCTTGCTCTTCAAGGAGCTTTACTGGGATCATGTGGAATTACTTTTCTTACTTATATTGCCTCTATTACGGGTGCTATATATGCCTGCTTGTAATTGAGTTAGAGAAAGTTATTCAACTTGTTTTTCTGCATATTATGTTCCCATTCCTGTATCTTAAATACAAGCCTGGTGTTTATTTATAATAGATTGATTAACAGGACATTTTGCTATTTGAATAAATAGGGGGCGTCTGGATACAGTAGTTATAAGTGGTAATTAATGACTGAATGTAAAGGGCTCTTGCAGCTTCCTGCGTGGGCTGCGGGCTGCTGATAAGACCACAGTGCTGTAGGATTGTGTTTATGTGAGGAAGTTCCTGTTAGGTGTGTGCGTATTCCCTTTTGTCCTCGCTTCTCTCTCTTTCTGGGAGTGATGAGTTGGAACATGTTATTAATTAGTTTTAGGAAGCCTCTGATCTGTTAGCAAATCCCTGTTGTGAGATGACTCGGGGGCTAATTTAATTATTATTTTAATACACAAAACAATGTTGTGGTGTAACCCTTGGCAACCAATCAGAGATGAGATTTTATTGGTTTAGTGTAATGCAGTGTTCCACAACCGCGAGATGTTGCTAAAGTGTGCCGTGGCGCAGTGCTTCCAACATCGTCCACTGATGCTAAAAGCATTTTTCTAGCTGACGTTCAACACAAAAAAGTCATAAAACATTTCATCCTCGTCCTTTCTGCTGCTTTTGACACCGTCGATCATTCTCTTCTCCTCACCACCCTTCACTCCATAGGTCTTCATGAAACAGCTCTCTCCTGGTTTGCCTCCTACCTCTCTGGCCGCTCTTTTAGTGTGTCTGTTTCTGGCTCTTCCCCCCCTCTTCCCCTTTCTATTGAAGTCCCACAAGGCTCTGTCCTTGACCCTCTGCTCTTCTTTCTCTACACCACCTCTCTTGGTGAACTCATTCAATCATTTCACCTCCCAATTCCACCACTATGCTGATGACATGCAAATCTATCTTTCCACCCCTGGCCTGTCTCCCGCTGTCCTATCCCAGGTATGTGGGATAGGCTGTCTCTCTGCTGTAACTATCTGGATGTCACACCGCTTCCTGAAACTCAACATCTCCAAGTCTGCGTAAATCCATTAATTGGCTCCCTCTCCGTTTCAGAATTCAGTTCAAGCTCCTTACCCTCACTTACATCGCCCTTACCAACACTTCTCCCCCTTATATCTCTGACCTTGTCTCGAGATACATACCTACCCGGCCACTCAGCTCCTCCTCTGACCTTCACCTCAATTCACCCCTCATTACCTCTTCCCATACTCGCCTCCAAAACTTCTGCCATGCTGCCCCTAATCTTCAGAACTCCCTACCCTGTCTCACTCGCCTCTCCCCCAACCTTCAGTCCTTCAAACGCTCACTCAAAGCTAACCTTTTCAAGCTCTCATATCTTACCACCTCCTAACCATTTTATCCATCACCTCTTCTTCCTCGTCTGCCATGTAAATTTTCTCTTCCAGTTGGTCCTACTGCCTCATCACCCCTCCCTTTAGAATGTACGCCCTCGCGGCAGGGTCCTCTCTACCTATTGTCCCACGTCTGTCTCCTGTCCCTCGTACGTCCCGTCACGTCTTTTGCTGCACTCTGTGTAAGTCCTCATAGCATTACTCACACTCATCTGTGCTGCTGACATGTATTACCTCATCTGTAACTTGCTTCTGTATCCGGCGCTACGGAATCTGTGGTGCCTTATAAATAAATGAATTAATAATAAAAATCCTGTTATTCAGTTTTTTATTTTACGTATATTCTGTCTCTGATGACCCACAATGGCTAAATATACACAGAGAATGAAATTGATGTATTTACCAAATAAGCCCGTGGAGGGGGGGAAGGGGGACGCGTAGCCTGAAACAGATTAGTCAAGTCTGACAGGTCCGACAGAACCACAGCACTCGGACTCACACTAACATATACTTTAGTTGTTAATAAATTTGTATAGTTTTGATGCTTAGCGTTTTCTACTGAACCTCATCCTCTTTACTATCGATGGAAACGTAAAGTTTTCAGACTAAACATTTTCATAGACAGCTGCTGCAAACAAACGCCTGCATATCATGAAATCAGATTCATACTATACTAACCCAGTGATGGGCAACAGTCTGCCCTCTGGACCTTAACCTCTGACCCCCAGCTCCTTCCTGCTTTGTGGTCAAGTTTCTTTCATCACCATTTATTTATATAGCACCACTGATTCCGCAGCGCTGTACAGAGAACTCATTCACATCAGTCCCTGCCCCCATTGGAGCTTACAGTCTAATTTCTCTAACATACACACAGACAGGGAGAGAGAGAGACTAGGGTCAGTTTTTGATAGCAGCCAATTAACCTACTAGTATGTTTTTTGGAGTGTGGGAGGAAACCGGAGCACGCGGAGGAAACCCACGCAAACACAGGGGAGAACATACAAACTCCACACAGATAAGGCCATGGTCAGGAATTGAACTCATGACCCCAGTGCTGTAAGGCAGAAGTGCTAACCACTGAGCCACCGTGCTGCCCATTTGTTATTTCTTTTGAAGGTTAGAGGGCCGCCCATATTGCTCCTGAAGTCTATTTAATTGATAATTATATTTTTCTTATGGGAGTGTTCTTTTGTGTTGAAAACAATATAGATTTTTTTTTTGTATATTTTTGCTTTTGGTGTGCCGTGGAATCCTAGGAAGGGCATAGGTGTGCCGAGGGTGAGAAGGTTGCGGAGCACTGTTGTAATGAAAGCTAGTGTCTGCTTGGTTGCTGTGTAATACAGCACACTGTCTAGTGTCTTATTTTATTAAATAAGGACCTTTAGTGTACATATTCACCAGCAGTGGTACACACTTGATGCATGTCCACATACTAACCAGTATCAAGTAGCTGTATGATGAGCACAGCTAGGGCCACCCACCATAGATGGGTATATAACCAACCCTGAGTACTCACTTATGCCACATTTGAAGGCATTTTAAATTTGCCACTTCTTATTAGTTTGGACTCATTGCTCTGTTTAGGTATTTCAGTTCTATTCCAATTTTAACATAAATTTGTGTAAGTGCCTGCCTGTTCATTATGACTTAAATGTCATTCTTGTTTCAGGCTTTAGTTATGTAACTAGCTGCTAGTCAATTTATGGGCAGAATATTGGCTTCATCAATATAGCTTCCTCCGCTGTAGGCAAGCATCTAATCATATTTACAAATCTATAACATATATAAATGTTTCTGGAGCCTCTCATGATTGGAGTTACGTGAGATAAAGCTGGTGTAAGTAGTTTCCTATGCACAACAGAATTACTGTCTATAAGTGTATTTTGAGGCAATACAAAAAACCCTTTAGAACCTAATAAAAGTTAAGCAATGGATAACGTACCCTCAGCTGCATTATAGTATACATACCGTACTTTTACATACCTGTTAATTCATATTTATGTTAACAAAACTTTTGTGGGTGTAAAGAATGTTAAATTGCGGTTACTTTACCATTGTGATGGAACAGTTATGTTGTTAATAGATGTTTGTATGGTAGTATTCAGCACACAACATCCAGTGCTTTCAATGGCAGCAAAGCAAACTATAAAAATTGAGTGCAATGTTATAACTGTGGCATAATAATTATAACTGTTTTAGAACTGTAGCTCCATTACCAATACTGGGACTGCACCTATCTGTGATTCTTAATAATGAACATTACCATTGGAATAAAAGTGGTTTATTGTTTAAAAGTAAAAAAACAAACAAACTGCACAATACTATATTTATTGCTACATTAGTGCATTTTATATTCTGTCGAGCAAAAACCTTGTGTGACATTAAGATATGAAATGGTGTAATATTTATAGACACAAATGGGTACTTAGTAAAACATAAGTGAGGTGTGTGTGTATATATATATATATATATATATATGGAAGGCGGGAGCAGAGATCTGGGTTAAAATCACCGTATGAATGGTAATAGTGCACAGGCTGCGTTAATTTCGAGAGTAAAGCGGCCAGTTGAATTCCCCCCCCATGTGTGCGTGGTAGTAATATAATAGGGGGATTGGTGTGCCATCTATCACACTGGTACAGGGACTAAGGATACATTTTTGCAGTGATTTTTGTATCCGTATTGGTGTTAATTTGATTTTGGTCAAATCATTACTACACTTTTGGTTCCACATTCTGTTTTCCAGGCCTTTGAAGATCTTAGCAAGCTCATGGAGAAGGTACGATGACACATTAATGTGAGTCCATGTCCAGTGTAGCGGTTTCCTCTCAGCAGAGTAGTGATTAGATATTTGTCATAATTATTATTACAGGCCAAGGAAATGGTAGAGCTGTCCAAATCCATAGCGAACAAAATCAAAGACAAACAAGGAGACATCACAGAAGATGAGGTATGACATGTCTGAGCCGGCTGCCAAGGTATATTGGGAAGAATAATATCACAATATTTTTAGGAGAACTAACTCCAGGAAAAACATTAGTGGAAAAGTTGTCTGAGATAATAACATCTGCACCTGTTCTGTCCATTCCACGTATCATGTATGTAGTATACATTTAATTACACTTCCCTGTAACTCTGCATGCTATTCAATGTGTTTCAAAATCCGTTTTTCTTTAATGTACTGAAGCTAAATACAATGGGCCTGATGCTGAGTATGACGCTTGTGGGGTGTAATTTATGTTAAAAACAGCCGCCCCTAAAAATATTGAGGCCATATACTGCAACAAATGCATCTTAAACTGTGTCTAGCTCTGCACCTATCATATATGCGCCAGGTTTACATCAGGCATGAATACACCCACATTCCCAATTGTAAAGCGCTACGGAATTTGCTGGTGCTATATAAATAAATGTTGATGATGATGATAAACGCAACCTGGTCATAGGCACAAGAAAAAACGTGTTCAGCGTGTTCCGGTAGTGAAAAACGCATTCACTATTCGGCCTTATGTAATACTCCTTCTTGCATAACAAATGAAAGTATAAAAATATATATATATTTTTTTTTTCAAATACGCCCACAAAATCATATGATCTAAGCAAGATGAATGATAAAAGCACCTATCTCTGTGTCAGAGGTGAATTCTCAATCAGCCAATCAGAATCGACTAGTTAGTGGTGGCGACTGTCCTTATCAACATGCATTTGACCATTTTAATAAATCCCTAGGTGCTGGGTGGATGTACTCTAAAAGAATTAACACTTTATATAGCGTTAGAAATGTGAGTCCTCTGCAGCTGTAGACTAGAGCGTGTGTACTCTAATACCTTATAAACTACTGTGCTGAGGTTTCTTTTTTTTCCAGTCTATTATTGATAAACACAATTTTGTATCCAAACAATAAAATATAACTTGTTTATTTACAACAACATTCCCAAAAAAACAATAATAATTAATGTAATTCAACAAATTTGACATATCAGTAACCCTATCAGTGCACTGATGTTTGAAAAAAAATTATAAAAAATTAATTTACAAAAGAGGATGTAAATATCTTTTAAGAAGTGCTTAATAGGTGTTGTTTTCTTTTTATCTACATTTAATTGTGAATATTCTATGGACTCCATACAGTGTACACAATATTCACAATTGTGTGACTTCACCAATTTATTTCTGTAGACTATCAAGTTTAAATCCTACCTACTGAGCATGGGAATCGCCAATCCTGTCACCCGGGAAACGCACGGATCAGGGACGCACTACCACATGCAACTGGCAAAGCAGCTGGCGACAATGTTACAGACACCATTAGAGGTGAGGACAAGAGTGTCCTATCTTTCCGTATAAGTTTTATGCAGGTTACTATCCGGTACCTTTTTTCACATTAATCCGATATGCAGTTGTTTTGCATTTTTTAAAGAAGTTAGGAAATGTATCCGGTAAATTACTGTGAGCAATTATGTAAATATGAACTGGATATCATTTACTTTCTATTAATTCTGAGCTTAAGATGTAAAGATTATCTCATAACCTGTGTCTTGGTATTTCTCCAGGAACGAGGCGGCATAATGTCTCTTACAGAAGTATACTGCTTAGTAAACCGGGCCAGGGGCATGGAGGTAAGGGAAATTGGATAATAATCAGTGTTTTGCACTATATACACCATAGTTACATGGTTCCATTGATGGCCAACTGGATGCGTCTTTATGAATTGTCAACGTTTTTCAGTTCACTAGTATATCATAGTACCTAGATATTGAAGTACTTTTAGGATTTCTTTTTACTTTGCTGTTGCATATTAAAAAAGAGGATTTAGATTCAGTAGATATTTTAACCATCTAAAATATGTCTCTCGTCATTGCAGCTTTCAGTAGAAAAATATAATGTAATCCTTAAAGTATGTCTGGTTATTAACACACAGTCAGGTAGAAGAATCCTGATTCTGTGTAGATTTCATATGGGCCACTAGAAACATACACTGTAGTCTTTTAAATGAGAGGTTAAACAACTGTTATAGACTTGAGAAAGCTAAGAGTAAAGTGACATTTCTATTATCTTCCAGTTGCTTTCTCCAGAGGATTTGGTAAATGCCTGCAGAATGTTAGAATCTCTGAAGCTTCCGCTGCGGTAAGAAACCTGCCATTTATTCTAGTTTCCTTTTATTTTGTAAAAGAAAGCAGTGTAGTTCCTCTGACTCCCAACGCTTTCCTTCCCTGCTCACAAATAAGTGTCTGGCAGACTCCTGTATGAAATACAGTGATGACCTCAGTTAAACTTCCTGTCTAGGAGCACTTGACCTGCTCTAAACAATAATGTGTGCAGCTATTTCTGAAGGCTGTATATATAATCTGCAGGACGTCTCTCGGCAACACACCTGAGAGCAGGAAGACACCATCTATATAGGGTCTTGGTCCATGTGCTACTTGTCAATCTTTGATCACCTTGGGTGGCTAATGTTTCATAAGAATATCAAAGCTGAAATGTTCCTGGGGATCCAAGACAATATAATTTGTTGCATGGCTTTCCTGACAAAGGAGACGCAAGAAAACTGAGTATCTAGCAACCTTTCAAGTGTTCGTAGCACTAGATAGACATTATGTAAATTGGCAATAGCATTAGAAAGACATATATGATATGAAGAGCGGTCTTTAATAAAACACTTTGGGGCATATTCATTTTGCCATGATGTCCTTCTGCTCGCATTGCTGGCCAATACGGTAAGAAATCTCTGCTCATTTTCCCATCCCATAGAGATGCAAGGAGAAAATTAGCAGAGATTTGAGTAAAAACATAAAGGTGATGTGTGTCTGCAGACTGTTCCGTGGACACATCGTGGCACCTTGCGAAAAATTGAATCTGCCCCTTTGTGTCTCTTTAAAATTCTTCACTATGCTTTAGTAAATTGAGCCTGCTATTGTGAATTATTCTAACGGCATTATTAACCAGACATGTGCTCTACAGAAAATCAATTTGTTTACATGCTGTTTCCAGGTATTTTTAGCTAATTGATGAGAAGGGTGTGTTTTTTTTTTTTGTTTGTTTTTTTTAAATCGATTAATATGTAACATTTTTAGGAGGTTTTGGAACAGAGCATTTCATACTAGGTGACATAGACCATCTGTAAGGGTCAGGAATTAATAAACTATGTACTGCATGTTTCTGTGACATGACTTCAGCTGTTGTGGAACTCGACAAACATAGAATTTGACAGCAGATAACAACCACTTGGCCCATTTAGTCTGCCCATTTTTTAACCTATGGTAACCTCCAACCCTATTTCATCTTTAGTTATTTGTAAGGATATCCTTATGTCTATCCCAGGCATGTTTAAATTGCTCTACTGTATTAGCCTCTACCACCTCTGATGGGAGGCTATTCTTCTTATCCACTACCCTTTTTGAAGTAAGTAGGTTGCTGCAAGAGATAGTAAAAGGTCTCTGGGGGGGTATGACAACACCAGGATGATCACTTAACAACATGGTCTCCCAGCTATGATTCATAAAGTTATGATCAAAATTCCGAAATGTATAAATAGAAATTTCACCTCCCTTCAAATGACGGCATTATCCTTTCAGCCTTGTACCACAATCCTTTGAATTGAGAAATCAGAATAGATTGCAGGCAGGCAGTATTATTTTGTGTATATATAGCTAAGAATGTCAGTTTGACAGTGTAGTAGAGTACAGTAAAGGAAATATTACCTCTTTGTTGGGGCTATTGGACTAAATAAAAGTTGTTATCAAATAGCCTATATCAGAATGGATAGGTTATAACATACTACTCCTCAATTAGTGCCCAATAGTGCTATAGGAGCATTGTACATAAAAGGACAGAGATATAATCAGATCTGCAGGATGCTTAGACTAGGTACACACTGAAGGATTTTCCGACCGACGTGTTATCTCAAATTATTGTACCTACGACTGAAAGTCTGATCAGTCTGATGATTCATGCGTACACACTGACAGGATTTACCTTCAGATCTGTGCTCTTCATCTGGTCCTCTAGTCTTCAGAGAATGACAGCACAATATTCATTCATTCATTCTTGTCAGATTGTCACACTGATTAAAACACCTTGTTATAGCTATCCACATGTCCTAACGAATTTCGTTAGCTTATGTGACTCTGAAACAAAACATTCTGTCTCCGAACAAACAAATGAATTATTCCTTCTACCACACTCTCTACATTTATTCACCGGGACATTCATCGCTAACATCGGCTGAAAAGAATACGACTGTATACTCTATGGAGATTGTGAGCATGAGCGCATACACACTACATGATTGGTTGGTGATTGATCGGAAAACATTAAACAGTACGACCAACCAAATGAAACAATGATCGCCACTTTGGGATGACTTTAGATCATCGTGTCACTATACACACACACGATATCTGACGAAACGGTTGGATGTCGGCTGACTGGAGGTTTTTCGTGCTATCTTCGGGCCAGTGTGAACCTAGCCTTACTTTGATAGTCATTGAAGTCATTGTCGTTCTAGGCATGTCTAGTAGGGGTCTTTTTATGGTGTGTAGATTCAGTACATTTTAGGCAGGGTACACACTATACAAAATGTCTCCAGATGCAATATCCTTAATGATTTTACCAACAATTTATGTGTACCCACTAAACACATTTTACATGATTTACCGTCCCATCTGTGCTCTTCATCTGTCATAATCATCGGCTGTAAAGATCGTGACTCTGCACACTCCTTGGAGATCTATGGACACTGCCGGTCATGAGTGCACACACACTGCAGGATTGGAGTGACATTGATCCATCGTTGAAAGACATTTTTAGTTCAATTTAAAAGTCAAATGAAACGATACGATGAGCTTTTGAACGATTATCATCCATCATTGCTGTGTTTACACTAATGCAATATCGGGCCGAACTGTCCTTTATCGATGATTGACCCGATAATCTGCTGAAAATACTGTAGTGTATTACCCAGCCTTACTGTATTTCATCTTCATCTATTGCTTGTCCAGGATGTCCTCAGCTTCTTTAGCAATCAGATCATTATATGTTTACAGCATAGCCAACCAGATCAAGGGAACCTTACAGCAGCATAGCCAACCAGATCAAGGGAACCTTACAGCAGCATAGCCAACCAGATCAAGGGAACCTTACAGCAGCATAGCCAACCAGATCAAGGGAACCTTACAGCAGCATAGCCAACCAGATCAAGGGAACCTTACAGCAGCATAGCCAACCAGATCAAGGGAACCTTACAGCAGCATAGCCAACCAGATCAAGGGAACCTTACAGCAGCATAGCCAACCAGATCAAGGGAACCTTACAGCAGCATAGCCAACCAGATCAAGGGAACCTTACAGCAGCATAGCCAACCAGATCAAGGGAACCTTACAGCAGCATAGCCAACCAGATCAAGGGAACCTTACAGCAGCATAGCCAACCAGATCAAGGGAACCTTACAGCAGCATAGCCAACCAGATCAAGGGAACCTTACAGCAGCATAGCCAACCAGATCAAGGGAACCTTACAGCAGCATAGCCAACTAGATCAAGGGAACGTTACAGCAGCATAGCCAATCAGATCAAGGGAACCTTACAACACCATAGCCAATCAGATCATGGAAACCTTACTGCAGCATAGCCAATCAGATTATGGGAACCTTTACAACAGCATACCTAATCAGATCAAGGGAACCTTTACAACAGCATAGCCAATCAGATCATGGACACCTTACTGCAGCATAGCAAATCAGATCATGGAAACTTTTACAGCACCATAAAGTATTCTAGTAAGTGTGCTAATTTTGTGGCAGTGGCCTGACCACAAGTGAGGGCAGGGCTACATGTGATAGGGGCAATGTCATAATGTGATGAGGGGGATGTTGGCAAGGAAGAAGCCACAGACTGAGAGTTAGTAGAAAGAGTGGAGTCCCCCAACCGCACCTAGTAGGGATGTCAGACTCCTGTCATACTGATCTAGAAAACATAAGATTGTAGTGTCAAATGTACGTTTTATGTGAACTGAAATTCATATATCTAGCATGTTGGTATTCTGTACAATTCTATAAAAGTACCCCAACCCTGTATAACCTCTGTACTTGCCTACAGCAAATATTAAGGAAAGTATTTATATAAAATATTATTGTTATGGTTATATAGTTGGGAGAACCAGTGCACTGGAGTTATATACTCAAGACATTGTTTCTCAAACCCTGTCCTCAGGGCCCCTAACAGTGCAGGTTTTCCAGGTGACAAGGGAAATAACTATACCACCTGTGGATCTGTTACAATGTGTCCGTCAGTAATGAATACACCTGTGTTAAAGCCAGGAGATATGGAAAGCCTGCACTGTTGGGGGTCCTGAGGACCAGGTTTAAGAAACACTGATCTAAGACACAGTAATTGTAGATGACCCACAGTTCTACTCACCAGAGAGTTTGGCTAAAAGAACCAGTAAATGTATTAAACAACTTGCGGGATCTCATTCAGTTTTGCATTTTACAGGCTTCGTATATTTGATAGTGGCGTCATGGTAATTGAACATCAGTCTCACAATGAAGAAGAAATGGTTGCTTCTGCTTTAGAAACGGTACTGTAAATTTTATATTATCCTGAAGGCCTTCTTCCCTTTAGTTTATTCCCTAAGTATTAGTAATTAAATATTATAAGGTTTGTCATTTAAAGAATAAAAGAGATGCTTTGTCTTTTACCAGGTATCTGAAAGGGGCTCGCTGACTTCTGAAGAGTTTGCCAAGATTGTCGGAATGTCTGTTCTGCTGGCCAAAGAAAGGTATTTCCAGTTGGTTTATTGGTTGTTCTCATGTTATTGTGAATTATACTAACGGTATTATTCTCTTTGGCAGGCTCCTATTAGCAGAAAACATGGGACACCTATGCAGAGATGACTCCGTTGAAGGTTTGCGCTTCTATCCAAACCTGTTTTTGACACAGATATAGAAACTGTTGGGTGATCTGTGTACAATTAAAGCTAGTGAACACATCACTGAACATCATCTTCAGCAGATTATCCAGCCCACAGGGCAATGCAGCATTGTGCACAATAGTCATTGGTTAATGATGTTTTTAAAGGACACAGAGTTGATCACATGCAAAAATTCAAATTTCCACACATGAAGTATGAAGATAATGTAGACTGGTCCCTACCATGACTTCCACTGCAGCTTCTGATGTAAAGTGTAACGTAGAATTTCATCACCCTGTCATTATCAGCAATGTACATGTCTCACTGCTCTTGTGCAACGTCTATAAGGTTACTGATGTAGGACAAAAAGTTCAAATGACAAAACATGGTGTCCGTTAATAAAATTTGACATTACAGTGACATCGGTGGCCCTGTCCCTGTGAGTGAATTTACCATTTCATTGAGCATTTATTAACCAGGAGACTGGGGGGTATATTCACTAAGTGGCATCTGCTGTCATTTTCTTAAAGAGGCCTATTAAAGACAAAACCCAGTGCACTTTTACTATAAAAAAAATTGCCATTTTAAAACAAATGACTGGAAACTGCCGCTCAGTAAATATAACCCTGGAAGTCTTTTGCGTAGTCTTTAGTCCTGCCCGCGACTGATGTAAAAGAGACAAGTAATTCTATCTTATGCACAGTGTAAGATACTTATTGTCGACAAAGACACAAGGCAGGCAGCATGATACAGATTTGACGTATTTCCACTTAGGTTGTTCCAGATACATTATTTAACTTTGTAATACACACATTTTGATCTATATTAATAGCCTGCAGGGGTTACTTGCTCTAATGACTGGGATGAAGGAGATTGAACGGTATTCCCATGCAGAGCACACTAACTGTTAACGTGCATCTACAGTGAAAAGTGTACTTGTGGATTGTGTCATTATGTTCTATAAGAGATCAGCCTGCATAAAGGTCATTGTTACCACTGCTGTGTGCACTTCAAGCTCCCCTCTTCTGTCCGTCATCATGATATGAACACTTGTTCTGTGTATGGTGATTTGTACCTGGAAATCATCAAAGACTTAGTTGACTTATTTTTTGTTGCCACACTTTGTGTTAAAAGCCTTAGGCTGACTGCTTAGCTTTCATTTACTCACACTGCTGAGAGTGGCTGACAGACAGGTGTCTCTCCATATTTTCTATATTATTTAGAGCTCGTTCAGATGTGTACTATTGCATAATCTGTTCACACTGCAATCTAAACTGCACATGATGGAAGCAGAGCACTCTTACAATAGAGCCGACCATGGGATCTGCCTCTGCTGTTTGCCCGGATGATCGTATAAACTGGATCCACACAAAATGCAGTGAGAGGCTTTGTACATTTTCTAGCATTATGCTCTAACCCACTAATTACACAACCGCTTGTGTGAACAGCAGACGTGTGCAGGCATTGAGACCAATGATTCTGATTCCTGCACGATTTGCATAACAGTTTGCCGGGATCGTGCTCTGTTTAGGATGCAAGGTGAGCAAATTCTCCCATTGTCCTTGGGCTTTGTTTACAGCAGGCCTGTCCAACCTGCGGCCCTCCAGGTGTTGTGAAACTACAAGCCCCAGCATGCTTTGCCAGTAGACAACCAGTTGATAGCTGGAAGGGCATGCTAGGACTTGTAGTTTCACAACATCTGGGGGGCCGCAGGTTGGACAGGCCTGGTTTACAGCCTTAGGACATATTTTATAAAATAGTGAAAGTAGAATACACGCTTTTATTCATGACAACCAATCAGACACTGACTTTCATCAGTCTGACTACAGTATTCTGCTAAAAGCTCGCCAGGTGTTGTAAAACTACAAATCCCAGCATGCCTTGCCACCTATCTGCTGTTTATCTACTGGCAAAGCATGCTGGTACTTGTAGTTTCACAAACACCTGGAGAGCCACAGGTTGCCTACCCCTGAACTATAGCATATGTGGTGCATTTTTTATGCATTATATTGGATTAAATGAATGGAGATATGCACTTTAATACGTGTAACAGAACATACTGGGGGGTATTCAATTGTTAGCGAGTTTTTTGTTTTTTTTCCCCGGTTTGTAATAACAAAAAAAAAAAACTCCCACGGTTTTTTGATGGCAATAGTGACCGTTTTGAGTTAGCGCAACGGGAAAACTCGTGCAATTCAATTGAAAAAGGGGGAACGCTGCCCCCGTGGGTTAAAAGTTGTTTGCGAGATTTTAGGGGGCATGAAGGGGAGTTTTAACACAGTCATGTATAACACAAAAGAAAGGTTTTGCATACATTTCCTTACATTAGATTGCATTACACATTGATAATATCTACATTACAGTACTTTCTTTAGCATATTTTTTAATTGAGCTATTTTTTACCATACAATCATCTATACCATGTCAAAACACATTACTACATTCATATTTGTACCAAAAACATACATAAATATAATTTGTGTTTTTTTTTTTTTATTTCATTATTTTTTCACAAGAAAATCAACTTACACAAGTTAGGCATTAGTGATAAACATAGGTTTAATTTTTTTTTCACATTTTTACATGATTTCAAATACTTTTCAGAGGTTTTTTATTTTTAACACACCCCAAGGAGGTGCGAGATAAAACAGCATATTTTCCTGTTTTACCCGCCGCGTTAAAAAACTATTGAATAACTCTCAATGCGACTGCCTCTCGCACACCCTATACTTTCAATAGACCTTGTACTGGAGCGCGAGAGGACCGTTTGATGAAAAAAAACGTATCGTTAAAAAGGGAATTGAATTGCGGGTAAAGTTAACCCGCTCGAAAATGTTAAAAAAACCAGCGTTAAAATGGCTTAACACGGTCAAAAAAAAACTCGCTGACAATTGAATACCCCCCACTGTGTTGTAAAATAATGAACACAGTTACTTATATTTTAATCAAGTTTGCATGCACATTAGAGAGTGCACATATTCAGCAAGATATAAAGCCATTTGTCTTTAAAAAAAAGAAAAGAACCTGTTTGTCAGATTAATATGTTGTACATTGGGTTACACCAGTGATGTTGTATTTAGAGAAATGTGAGATGAAAACAAATTTCACCTCAGATTCCCATTATCCAGTTATATTACAGATATTTGATATTTTTTATGTCTGAAAATGTATTTTCTTAGTGCTAATCAATAAAAAAATGAAATAATCTAGTGTACTTTTCCTGTCCACATAAAGGTCATTGTGGCGTTTGTAAAGCTTGCGGTGGGCAGAAATGGTAAATAAGGGGCTGGGGGTTATAATGTAAATGAGGAGCTTCTTGCACAAAAAGAATGTTCACCCCACATGATGCTACAAAGGGCCCGTTTATGCCTGAAGGTCCATCCCATGGTCAGAAAACAAGAATTTCTACTAATTCAAGATAATTAGTGGACCTTTAAAAAGAATGTGCCGACTCTGTGATGTCCGTGTAGTCCATTTAGTACTATGTGTCTTTACATCAGTCAGTTTGATGAATACATTTTCCACTTTTTAGTAGGACAGTATCACTGGTTATTGAGTGTTTGCACAGTAAGAACATAGGATGACCCATTATTGAATTTAGTTAATGCAACACCAAGTCCAAGATCTTTCTGCTTCAATACAAGTAATTGAAATGTCTGAAGCACTTGTTAAGCCAAAAAATATTGACTTCACTTCTTAAGGACACATTTGAAATGTATGCTCTGGTCAAGAGTCTCCAACCAGTTTAGCTTTAAGTCTGAATTGGGCCACTGAACGTGCCAGACCGCCTCTGCTTTTCAGATGACAGCCGGGCGCACTTTAGTGAGGCATTTGGGACTGAACAGCGGATTACATTTCTACAAATCTTTAGGGGCTATGGTGGAACCGACCATGTGGAGCGTGGTGGAGCCGGCCACGTGGGGCCAGGGTGGAGCTGGACACGTGGGCCCTTTGTGCAGTCAGACACTTCTTGTTTCGATGAGCACTTTGCAAGTATTTAACCTTTCCACACGCTATCTTCTGAATGGAACACTTATGGAGGCATAAAGCTCCGAAAGCTTGTCAGGTTTTGGATTAATTGTTCCCCATACTGACATGGGTGCATTGTTACACACTGCACAGCTTATGCTGAAACAATCATCAGTTACTTGTACTGGGTTAGAGAATGCTGGACATAGAACTGGTGTAATACATGTTGAGCTTTGTGTAGGGAGAAAGGAGGTTGCTGAATTAAAGGAATTACATTCACTTCAAAGTTCAATACACAAACATCTACATAGTGAGATGAGTGTTTCATTATTTAAATGAAGCCAAATTGGCAAGTTCACCCTTGATATGTATACAATATACGTAGGTAAAAGTGTTCAATTTGTGGATGCCACTTTCCGCAATGCATATATGAATAGTCACACATAAAGCAAATATTAATTTTCAAAGATCTGAGCCTATAGCCGTTGTTCCTATGCGTTTCCTTCCTACATTTCCTGATGGGATTGCACTGTTGTGAGACCAGATCCCACCACACAATGAACGTATGGATCTGCTTGAATATCTCTCGTTCTGTTTCCCTTTTGCCTTAGTTTGTGAAAGAAGCAGAGAGGGGAGTAGTCCATCCTTTTCCCTCTCCACCCTTCCTTCAGGGAGGGGATTGTATTAGCAGCAGCTTGTCTGGGGAACTGGTGAGCCAAATCTTTCTAACGACTCCAGCTGAGCCGCAGCCATCCTAGTGCCAGTGACATGCCTATAGCTCTGGAGTGCACCTTGGAGATTGCAGCAGTATCGCAGGTGACTATGAGGAGTAAGCCTTGCATGCACCCTGGAAGAATAGACAGCCGAGACACTGAGATGCAGCAAGGCCGTCTCATTGGCTGATAGTGTGGAGGTAAGGTTTATGTTCTGTTCTTAATACAGGTTTGACAAGTAAAGACTTGCTCACCTGTCACTGCTATGAACTATAAACTGCATTACTGTAATGTGAAAAATATTTCAATGCCAACTAAAATTTACTTTTAGCTCCAAACATGTTTTCTTTTCTCTTTGCTTCCAAAAACGTGCCCTGCAGCTTATATATTTTTTTATTTTTATATAATTTACCATATAAAAGGCCACGGCTCATTTACTAAAATAGTGCTTAGATACACAATTTGCACTAACCCATAGCAGCCAATCAGACTTTTGTTTTCATTGTCTAACTTGTGCTAGTAGCAAATAAAACCGAATTGCTGATTGGTTGCTGCACTTCAGTGCAAATTTGGTAACATAAAGGCCCTATTGTATCAGTGTACTTAAAAGCAAATCCATAGCTTCTTTTACATAATAGATTATATATATATATTAACATACTGTGTTGCTTATCACAGTTATATTTTGCTAAAACTGGCGCAGTTTGTGTTATGTTTTTATGTAGTTGTTATATTGTTCCATTTTGTTAACGTTTGATGGTTTAAGGCCTTCCCCGGGCGCTCATAGCAGCTTGAGAGACAGTGTAGCTTTATTGATCATAAACATGACAACATGTACAGGTAAGGTACTGTATATAATTATTATTTCTGCAGTAACCGTGTTGTGTGTGCATTATTATGTTGTGTATCCAAGTACTACAGAGGAAAGGAAAGTTGATTCTGTATGAAAGGGTATTTGTACATTTCCGTAACAGCTCCTGATATTTTATGTTGCACATGATCTTTACCGAAAGTTGGGTTTTTTTTTTCTGTGCATCGTCCACTTTCTGTGTGCTTTACCAACAAACTCTACATAAATTGTCCCCAGGATATCAAGGTGTTAATGGTTGGCATGGTGGCACATTGGTTGGCAGTGCCGCCTCTGTGCTAGAGCCTTAGGTTTGATTTCGAGTAGGATGCCATCCTTAAGGAGATGGTACGTCACACTGTGTTTATGTGGATTTCCTATGGATACTTCTGTTTCCCCTCCCATGGTCTAAAGACTCACTGGTAAGTTTATATTAGCCCTCAGGCACAACCCGATAATTCTGTTCCACTGAATGTTACGATCTAATTTTCATAGAACAAACCCACACACCAGGGCCAGTTTAGTTGGGAGCCATTGAACCTGCCTTAGGACATACCCTCCATATTTTGGTCAACAGGACAGTGCTCTCTGTATCACTAGAGCAGTTGTTAAACTAACCCTATGTAAAATACTAGTGGTATAGAAAATAAAAGGTCTTTTTTTAAAAAAAATAAAATAAAAAACTATGGTAGAATATAAGAGTATAGAGTACTTATAGAAATAATATTGCTTGCAGTATATAATACAGAAGTTGCATATGATCAAAATCTTTTGTGGTGTTTACTGGTGTTTTTCGTTTATTGCCTGTATTCTAGGTATGCGGCAGTGAGCTTCTCAGACTGCCATTTCCTTTGTTAAGAGGCTTAAATGATAAACAATTCTACATTGGGTGACAAAAAAAACCAAGTGACCCGTTCATGTCCATTTCATTTACTTACTGTGTCTTTGTCTTTTGTTTTGTTTAACAATTTACTGTTGTTATATATTGTTATAATATTTTCAATGGCTGCAGGTTTTCACGTTTAGTTTAGGTGCAGGTTGAGTTTTGTAGCTTAAATTTTATCTGTGTTTGTGTCTTCTGGTGGTGTTGATAACTTATGACTTAGCAGATCGATATTTGAAGCACACTTAGCATTCCTATGCAAATGCAAAATTTAGATACCAGAAAGAAAATTGAGATTAAAATCCGGATTGCTCTGAAGGGTGACTACAACCATACAGATGTTTTGCTCTAGCAGCTAAATTTTGTGTTGTATTTCCCAAGCACTGTCTCTCGTATATGTGGGGTTCCAGAGATCGGCAATATCTCCCAAATCTCCCTACAGTATGTACAAAACATGTCGTGTCTAGAAATGATGAGTAAATGGGGTAGCTTATTCACATTTCCGTTTGTTTATTTCCAGGTAACGCACCTGTGCTAGTAACAATCCTGCGGGAGCTGGTATGTGTACATGTGATTGGTCATGGAGTGACACACACTGCTAGTAACAGAATGAGACCACTACTGAGCATATACACCTACATATCGCTGCTTGTTCTCTGGGATTGTGGTAAGTGCTGTCTTACTAAACAAAATACAATAAAAAGGCATTTGTTTGAAAAACATTCATTGCTATCTTCTTCTGTCTCATTCATTCTTCACCTAAGATCATTCCAAAACTCCTGTTTCTTGCCCCATGATTCTTTCTAATTATGTCTTTATAAGGCGTCACTCGGTGCCGTTTCAAAGTCACACGATACAAACATACATGCAACATTCCCCACTGAAAGTCAGGATAGATTAGGTCACACCTAACCCGCTGTTAAAGGACCTTTGGTAGCGCCTTACCTGCCTTACTCAGTCTTTTGACCACACTAAATAACACAAGTTTTACAGAACTATTTATCCAATAATCACTGTATCTCAGCAGTACTTCACAGTATATATTCGTTATAAATAACCAATACTCACAACATATGTATGTATTTAAATCAAAGTATTTTACTGTTAACACAGAAAAGCTTGTATTCACAATTCACACATATATCATAACGTTGTTCAACATAACATAGTATATCAATATAACATTAACCCTAGGTTCACCACCGTTATTCCTTACACTATGCTAGATTTGCATATGTATCCTTGATAAGAATCAGTATTTATAATATTGATTTAACTATCACAGATATCAGACAATAGCTACACAGTTATATGTATATAAATAGTTAAATCCACATTACAAATACACATATAGCTCTATGGATATATATATTAATGACACTTATCAAGTCCTTGTATCCTGGGTCCGATTCTTTATCTGCAGTGTAGGGAACGTTCCTGTAGCATAGAATCCTTTCTTGCAGCTTAGTGTAGGTTTTCTGCAGTATAATGTGTATATATATTTTCTGTACTGTAATGTATCTTTTCTGTACTGTAGTGTAATCCTATAGAATAGTATAGTGTAAAATATATATATATATATAATATATATATATTTTTTTTCTTTAGTGTAGTGTGTCCCTATGAGTGTAGTGTTCCTAGTGTATTTTCTGTAGTGTACTGTGTTGTCCAGTGGCAGTAGGCAGCAAGAGAAAGGGAGGAGTCCCGGGTCTGGACTTTTATAGTCCAGACCTGGAAACTCCCAGCAGCAGCGTGTGCGTGGTGATTCACCACACACATGTGGAGCTTCTTGTGTCCAGGGGTGATGATGTCATCACCCATGTTGGTTCTCCCCACTGTGTATGTGTCCAACAGTAAAAAAACAAGTGATCCTCCCAGTGTCCCAACACCCTACTTTGTCTATGGTCAGTTTCAGATAACCGCTTTGAAACCCGAGTTGTGTGTGGGGTTTTACAAATACATGCAAAATAGCTAATGTTGCCATGTGGCTGGGAGGATGGGAGATACTTTGAACAATGCATGAAATGGCTTGAGAATCATATCGTAGGAGAAGATTCTTCAACACCCGCCTATGCCATAACCATTTTCTCTTAAAGCCATATCCCTTCCAAGCAGGCGATACCCCTTGTAATCTCTGAATAAAACAAAAATTGGTCTGACCCATGAAAATCAGGATTGTTGGGAGCTAGACACAAAGCGGACACATTAAAGTGTTGTAATAAATGTCTAACCAGGAAGCATAGTGATTTACACTGCTGCCAATCAGTCTGCCACGTGCCTGCCAGTACAGAACACTTACATTGCTTTTAGGTATTCACAGTACAGGATACTGCAATTGGGGAAATATGGGGTAAAAAGACAGCAGAGCATAATGTAGCGTGTGAGATTAGAGGGAATGCTTTGTGTATGATGCACACAAATAAGTAACTTATACAGTGCTCCCTCTTCTTACAAGCTCATTTATAATGTAATCCTCCCTTTCTGCCAGGTATATTCTCTACTGTACATCCCTGTATTGTGGTATATGTCACACTGTGTGTAAGACTCCCATGCTGTAATGCCAGTATTCTGTGCTGGCAGCATAATGAGGAAGCGCTGTGTTGTTGTATCACTATGGTTCTCCTATCTGGTCTTGTGGCTATATGGTGTGATGTGAGCCAGCTCATTACCGGCCCAACTGTGCTGTCCTGTAGTCTGCTCTATGCAAGGGACGTAACTACCCTAACTGCAGGGGGCGCAGTTGCTATGTAGGCCACAGGAGATGGAGGCACGCTCTTCCTGTCTAATCCCCAGATGTATGCAAATTTTTCACCATTGGGCGGTACATGTGGGCCATTACCAAATTTTTGCTATGGGACCAAGATAATTTCTAGTTACATCACTGGCTGGTTTGTGACGTCTTCCAGTACACCTGTTATTTGATGGGTGGGAAGTTAAACATTCTTCTCACAGTAGACACACGTATAGAGTCCCAGTGTATTGGAGCAAGGTAATGCCAAAGTTTAGGTACTGCATATATGGGCTTTTTCCAACCAGTTCTTTCTTTTCCCCCAGTTTTTAGTGACTCTGGCTATCTCCTTCTGAGGCAAACTCATCACACAGCCTTACGCAAAGCCCCAGTGCATGTGGATTTTTACATCCCGGACAATACCAGTTTATCAACAAATGCTTCTGTAATCTTGCTGGATGTTAAGAACAATCAAACAGTTACAAGCAAAGAGCTTCCTGCAAACAAGTCCCAAGGTCACCTGGAATTTGAGTGCATCTATTTTACTTTAGCTGGACTCTATCAATTTCAAATGAAAATTGAGAGCATAAATGAAAGTGTGGTCCATATTATAAGCAGTCCCCTAAATGTCACCTGGCCCATGTTTCACATTGATCTGAACAGGACGTCAAAAGATATGCTGAGATCCTTCCAGGTGGGGGTCTTCACCAATGAGCAGCTGTGCTCTGGATTTCCTGATCGGCAACCCAGGATGTTACTGGAGGTCGAACACACTCACAGCTTTCAAGAAATAGAGGAACCCAAAGCTGATAGATTCATGCTGTATAAAACGTACAAGGAGATCCCTTTGTCCACATCTCAGTGGGTGGAGTTTGAATGTGCATCTGTGCGACCTGAAGCCTTCATCACCGTGTTCCTGAAGTCGTTGCTCTCTGAGTCAGTGATTGCTTACATTGGACCTGTTGACCTTGTGAAGACCTTTAAATATAAACTGGTAACAGTGACAGACAAAAAATGTGATGCCTCTATGGGTGTTTATGTTATAGCCCCACCTTGTAATTACATTGAGGGGAGAATGATCGTGTACAAAGAGTCACCCAGGAGCCTAGGTGAAAGTGTCACTACATTAGCAGAAAATATCCTACAGAAAGGAGAAAAGAACACTCGCTTTAACTGCACGTTATTTGAGATTGGAAAAAATAAGTACTGTTTTGAGTTCATGATGTCTTCGAGTGATAGCAGTAGCTATTCAGCTCCAAGAGCCAAACAGTGCGTGGAGATGCGGAGAGAAATAGGTGTGTATGTCAACTGTTTAACACTTCTGTAAACATGGCAGAACCTTTTCCCTAACTCTTCTTATTGTTTTAGTAAAGCTGTCTCTATAGTGTTCCACATGCTGAGCAGAAAAATCCTATCTTGCACTGATGAGCCCTAACAAGAGCATAACAGTCTTATCTGTAAGTGCAAAGTCTGTCTTGGCAATAGCCCATATTATGCTCTAAAAACACAGTGGGTGAAGTATTGACTCAAAGGGCTGCATTGTAAACTGCATTTCCTGGATGTCAGTTCTCATGAATAAGACTTGCTTATTTATTAGCGTACTATAAATCCAAATGCAGAGGCAATATGATTCAATACAATACTATGTCCCCAAACAAATTGTAATTAATGTATTTAACTTATTGAATTGGGATTATTCTACTGCAATTAACAACACAAGGGCATGATGAATGATCTTGATTCATGATTGCATGAGCGCAATATACAGCCTATAAAATGCACGTGCAAAAAACGTATTTCAGGGAAAAAGGCGTTTTCTATTAAGCTTCATATAATACAGCCGATATAACCTTTCCGTTGCTTTAACTTTGCAAACACAGCATAGAAATACATTTGGAAGTTGAAGTTGAGTTATGCAGTTTCTGCTATGAGGTAGTTTAAACACGATTGTCTCCATCTCCTCCTCAGTTTGAGCATTTGTTTAGTAGCCAACAGTGTTCTGGTCCCTTATATTCCTTGGTATGGGGTTAACCCTGATGTTCCAAAGAGCAGCACCGCACTACCATCACTCTCCTTTATTATATAAATCCAGAAGAGAGATTGTGCTGCAGTCTACCACTCTCCATAGAGTACTTGAGGGGGGGTCCCGGTGTTATAGTGGGGGTGGTGGGTCCCGGTGTTATAGTGGGGACTGGGGGGTCCTGGTGCTATAGTGGGGACTGGGGGGTCCTGGTGCTATAGTGGGGGTAGGGGGTCCTGGTGCTATAGTGGGGACTGGGGGGTCCTGGTGCTATAGTGGGGGTGGGGGGGTCCTGGTGCTATAGTGGGGACTGGGGGGTCCTGGTGCTATAGTGGGGGTGGGGGGTCCTGGTGCTATAGTGGGGGTGGGGGGTCCTGGTGCTATAGTAGGGGTGGGGTCCTGGTGCTATAGTGGGGACTGGGGGGTCCTGGTGCTATAGTGGGGACTGGGGGGTCCTGGTGCTATAGTGGGGGTGGGGGGTCCTGGTGCTATAGTGGGGGTGGGGGGGTCCTGGTGCTATAGTGGGGGTGGGGGGGTCCTGGTGCTATAGTGGGGGTGGGGGGTCCTGGTGCTATAGTGGGGACTGGGGGGTCCTGGTGCTATAGTGGGGGTGGGGGGTCCTGGTGCTATAGTGGGGGTGGGGGGGTCCTGGTGCTATAGTGGGGGTGGGGGGGTCCTGGTGCTATAGTGGGGGTGGGGGGTCCTGGTGCTATAGTGGGGACTGGGGGGTCCTGGTGCTATAGTGGGGGTGGGGGGTCCTGGTGCTATAGTGGGGGTGGGGGGTCCCGGTGCTATAGTGTCGGTGGGGGGTCCCGGTGTTATAGTGGGGGTGGGGGGTCCCGGTGTTATAGTGGGGGTGGGGGGTCCCGGTGTTATAGTGGGGGTGGGGGTCCCGGTGTTATAGTGGGGGTGGGGGGTCCCGGTGTTATAGTGGGGGTGGGGGGTCCCGGTGTTATAGTGGGGGTGGGGGTCCTGGTGCTATAGTGGGGTTGTGGGGTCCTGATGCTATAGTGGGGGGGGCATGTTATTTTAAGAAAGTTTTGGTCAACTGTAGACAACGACTTTAATGAATAAAAAAACAATGGACTAATTGTTTGACTGTAGCTGCTCTTATGGAAATACTTGGGAAATTATTTATTTTAGAGACGTGGAGCCTATGGCAGCCTTGGAGTCCTTGCAGCACCACGTGTGGAAATGGCCACAGACAACGATACAGGACTTGCCTTTCCGTCTCACCTGTAAACCCGCTCTGCAGTGAGAGCACAAAGGAGACTTCGCTCTGCTCTCTTGAGGATTGCTCAAGTATGTCAACTCCTTTCTATTCAGGTTTAATTTCTGAGAGCAATATTTGGGTCATATAACAAAGGTGAATGAGTGATTTATAGTGGTGGGTTTACCGGAACGCCTGTCTAGAAGAAAAAATATTGGTTGGTTTGCTGAAGGTTTTAAGCATAATAAATATAGCTGCTGCAATGACACTTATAACCAAAACGTTGCTGTAAAGAGACTACAATATTCCCATTCCTCTTTTATTAGATGTACAGAAATTTGTAATTTGTAGACTCTTTTAGGGCAAAATACATATATAAACCGTATGCTTAGTATTTGTTTTGGAATGTATTTATAACATATGTACTATATAACTTTGCATTTGTCTCAGAATATGGTGTAAACAAATATTTGCAAGTTGCAGCTTAACAAATCGAAACCTTTCTAGGAGAACATATCAGTTACCTATAGAACAGCCTTGCAACCTATGCTTCACTTGATAATTAGATTGTTTTTAATTTCTTTAACTTGCCCATCCCCGTTCCATCTTTCCAGGTGTAAGAGGATAAAAGTTTACTAATATACAAAAATCTTGATATGGATGAATTTTTTTGTGCGCATGCGTAGTGCAGAAATGCATATCTTATGCCAATAAATGGGTGCACCTCTGAGTGATGCCTACAGTGTATATTGGACGGCTGACAAATACAGGGCTTAGGCCATATCAGAGCTGCTTGCTCTAAGTTGTTACCAGTGGTTGAAGAGGAGGTGTATATGGGGGTATGCCATAACGCCACTTCTCCTGCTGCCTTCATTGTAACACTATAAAATTCCATTAATTTACATTCCCATGACATATACCGCCACTTCTAAATGTCCACTTCGACCACTGATTGTTACTGTATGAAAGCTGCCCATAGTTATGCAGGTAGATGCTAAAGACATGTTTTATAAAAAGGACTACCAGTTAATGGTCTATTCTTTTTGGATCTGAAAATTCTGCAAAAGGTAGGAAGGTTCCACAAAGGAGTCGCATTTAAAGACCACTAATCTCCAAACATAATTTTCAGATATGAACCATGAAGCTGTTAAATGATTACCTCTCCACTCCTCTACAGACAGCTGAATGTCCTCCTACATCTTTAGGACCATGTCCTGACGAGATACAGGTCTTCTAGCTGAGAATGCAATAATTCCAGTTACTATGACATCACTGGATCTGTCCCCGTGTATGTTTTGAATCAACCAATCCGAACAGTTCTATTTTGCAAAGCAAGTTCCCCAAACTGTCAGTCACTTTGTGTCTGCTTTGGTAGAGAAGCACCTCCCTCTAAATATGGCAGTCTACTGCAGAGGAGCGAAATCGAGCTTAGTGGAATTGCATGGAAGACGGAGTCTATATACCTTTTTAAATTACAGGCAAAGCGAACTTTTATATCCTTTAGCTCAGCAATACAAAGCAATGTCAAATAGTGGCTTTACTTGCTCTTTAATGTTTTTAGGATTTATTGTTATATTTAATTTCAAATTACAATAATTGGTTTAATTATACTAAAATGAGTTTCTCTACAAACAATGTACACTAAAATTAGAAACCATATTGTTTTATACCATAGGAACAGCATATCATGCATAAAGGTATACAGTCATATTTAAGTGGAACTTTCACATAATTAGCAGCCGGCATAAAGGTTTGCAGTATTGTATAATAACATTCTTTACATAACACATACTGCAGTGTGTCTTTCCGGATTGTTTAGTTGTCTCTTCTCATATTCGCAGCTGGTTTATAAGGCCCCTAGACACATAGAAACATTTAGGGATTAACATCTGTTACCTGCACATTCAGCTGTATCTATTCTCCAGCATCCCCAGCTGTAAACTGATTTTCAGTGAGTGGCACCACTTTGTACTGTCCTCTTTTATTGGGCTGTCAATTATATGTGTGTACATTTAATATAATCTACTTATGTGACCAATGGCAGAACTACCACTGGAGCAGTCCATGCTGGTGCTATGGTGGGCTGCGGTAAGGGTTCCTGGCAATGATAGTCTATGTGCTCTTGGGGCCCCCACTCTGCTCTATTAAGCATGCGCGGGGCCTGGTGCATACACAGTGAGACACACAGAGTCGTTTGCACCCCAAAAAAAGTGTGGCTAAGTGACCCGGTGAATGTTATGCATCTGCCTGTGACCATCCATGATTTTCACTACACCCCCACCAATATACATAAATCCTATATGTAATCCGTATTTATTAATTTTACAAGCACCTGCATGAATGTAATGTAGCAGATTAGCAGAGTCGTACCTTTGATGGTATCATGACTTGTTAAATGTCAAAATTGAGACAATCCCCCAATATTTATAAGTGTAGCAGTTCTAGGGTTAAATGTATCAAGCTGAGAGTTTTCCAGCGGGTTTGAAAAGTGGAGATGTTGCCTATAGCAACCAATCAGATTCTAGCTGTCATTTTGTAGAATGTATTAAAAAATGATAGATAGAATCTGATTGATTTTTCAAACCCGCCGAAAAATTCTCAGCTTGATACATTTACCCCCTAGGCTGCATTCACCTGACTAGGTTTGGCACATTTTTTAAGGTCATATTTTCTAAATGTTTTTTTCCATTTTGGAAACAATTGCCGTTGAAATCCTATGTACAATATCAATTTGCTCTTTATATATTTTTTTCATTTAGCTGTAAAGCCTTCTAGCAAACCTGCCACTAATACGAAGGATGACTCTAAGACCAGTAATACAGTTACTATCACTGGAATTTCCCTCTGCCTCTTCATCATCTTCATTACTGTTGTGATCACCGTCTGGAGGAAATTCACCAATGCCGGCAAGTGCAGCCCAACAGCCAGACACAGTTCTGCTCATTCCACCAACTGTCGGAAGAACTCTGATGAGGAAAACATCTACCAAATGAGGGAGAGCTTCTCTGACGTAGGGGAGGCTCAGCCGGAAAGCATGGAAGAGGGAGTCCATATACCTTTAAATTACAGGCAAAGCGAACATGTCGCTGAAGAGCAAGGCGTCGCAGAAAATGACTGTACACAAGCCAACACTCAGAAGATAATCCCACCGATTTTCGGTTATCGACTTGCCCAGCAGCAGCTAAAAGAGATGAAACAAAAAGGTCTCACTGAGGCAACAAAGTTGTACCATGTCTCCCAGAATCCTATGGCAGACACTGCACTAGACTCCTCATTGTCTCCACCCCCAGTCTCTGAAAACTCAGAGGAAATGGCAACAAACAAGTTTAGGATACAGTCTCCATTTCTAGAGCCAAAGAATAGCCATAGCCGAAATATCGGCGAAAGGCCTAACTCAAGGTGTCTCTTTCAACCAATGCATGGACTTAGTCCAAGTCAAACGTTGCCTAAAACATCCCATCTTAAGAACACTGATGCCAAAGCAAAATATGACAAAGGCTATCAAAAGAGTAACAACAACTTCCGGAGAACATCTAGTTTTCATGAAACCAAGCACAATAAACCCTACAGGGAAAGAAGTCTAACGTCCCTCTCTCCTAGGCATACGATGGTATATAACTCAAGGACTAAAATGTGGGAGTATTCCACAGTAGAGAGATCTAGGCACAAACCAATAAGGCTAGAGAGGAGCCCAGAAAATCTCACTAGAGGCACCTCATTCCCTCTTAATGCCACTGGGCCGTCGCCCAAATTTCTACAACCAGGGGAGAGCAAACCTGATTTAATATGTAGCCGGTATATTGCTGGTAAATCATCAAACCCGGAGAGACCAGAGCAGATCCGAGTGCGCAAAGCTCCTTCCCCAGGTGATAGATCTTGGAACAGGGACCAGGATGTCTCCCCTTTTCCAAAAGATGCCAACTACCAAAGGAACAGTCCTCATAGCCCTGCTCATTACCGACGAGAGAAATGCCAGAGTTTTCCTTGGGCCAATGAATATTCCTTCTATGACAATACCACGTTTGGACTCACAGAAGCTGAGCAGCAGTTGATTGACTTACCTGGATATTTTGCTTCTAATGAAGAGGATGAAACAAGTACTCTAAGTATTGAACGATTGGTAATTTAATGAATCAACTATGACTGATTATTTTTTTTTAATAATTTTTATACTTTGTATATTATTCCCAAGTTCTTGGTTCTCACAGGTGACAGCACAGGAGTACAGTATGTTCCACCACATACAGTTGTGTGCATTGTGTCTGGGCAGCAAGGTGGCACAGCATTCTTGTGAAAAATAATGGGAGGTTTGCTGGCTCAGTGGTTAGCAGTGCTGCCTCACAGAGATGGGGTCACAAGTTTGATTTCAAACAGGGCTCTGTGTGGAATTTGTATGCTCTCTCCATGTGTTTCCTCTGGGTGGTCCAGTTTCTTCCCACACTCCAAAGACTACTGCTAGGTTAACTGTCTTCTGACAAAATTAACTTTACTGTGTGTGTGTGTGTGTGTGTGTGTGTGTGTGTGTGTGTCAGGAATATAGATTGTAAGCTCTACACCGACAGGGACTGTTAATGGTGAAAAAATATTCTCTGTAAAACGGTGTGTAATAAACACCTTTTGTAAAGAACTGTTGATAAATAAAGAGAAGAGAATCAACAGCAAATACGTACCTCTTATCACTAGGTTTAAGAATGAAACACAATTTGGCTAATGTTCCTGATTCACCAAACCAGATCTACATTCACTCAAGGCAGTACCACTTCACAAATAGGAACTCTGTGAAAATCGGGAACAGTTCTGAAAATTCTAATCAAGAATGCTTAGGTCGGTATTTTAACAGCTTGCTACTTAAATACAGTTCTTTATTAACACATATAATTAGCAAAGTCTAAATTCTAGAGAATTTAGAAAGCACAAATGTTTGTTTTGCTTACTTTCCCAAAATACAGATTTGCACATGTTTTATGAAAGTCCTTTTAATTATCAATTTTATACTGTGCTTTTGAAATATTTCAGTATTTAAGTATTCATGTTTAAATATCTCAAAATAGGTGTATCAGATAATCACAGCATTATTTGAAGATTTTTGAACAAATTATAATTTTTACAAAGTCTTTAAAATATGAAAAAGGAAACAACAAAAAATATTTGCAGTGTTGAGAGTTTATAACATTTATTAAGTTGCTTTTTTAGGCTTGAAGGGTGCAATTAGGCTAATTAAAACAAGCAGATTGTTTTGTCAGTGTCTCTGGTAATACAATGTGAAATGTGTTGCTCTAGATTCCTTTATAAACTATATCAATAGATGATTTGAATTCCATTGCACAGCTGCCTTCAATTGAATTAATGTACCATATACTGTATATTATACTGCAATCATACCAATACAAATCTCTTAGAGCAGTGAGCCATTCACTCCATCCCCACTCCCAGCATTGAGGAACGATGGGTGTCTTATCTTCATGGTTGTAAATTTTAGAGAGTACCATAACCCATGCCAAGTGGACCATATAATACCATTGTCAAGGTTTCCTGTATAGTTTCCATTTTTATAATATAGCCCATTTAAGTTGGCTGTATGACACCTGCGAAATAAAAAAAATAATAATGATTTGTGTATATTTTACTTGCATGTTAATTTATAGTTGTCACACGGCGCATAACATTAGTTTGAGACGGCACCAATGAGTTAAAGGGAAGGGACATAAATAAATATATACTGTGCAAATGTTTAAATTATTATTTTCTTAAAGATTCTATATACTATCATTATGAGCCTAATAATTTCCTCCTTCCTGTCTCCTTCTAGCCTGCACCTGCCAATAACTGTTTGAAACATCATTTAAAAAAACAAAAAACTTAATTTCATTGGTCTTCCTGATACAGTTCTATCCTGGTTCACTTCCTACCTATCGAACTGCTGCTTTAGTGTTTCTACCTCTGGCACCTCCTCCCCTCCACTCCCACTATCTGTTGGGGTTCCACAAAGCTCTGTTCTTGACCCATTACTATTCTCCCTGTACACTGTACACCTCTTTGTTTGCTCATTCAGCCTCCAGTACCACCTCTATGCTGATGAAACCCAAATCTATATATTTTCCCCTGACCTCTCGCCTCCTGTACTGTCTTGTGTTACCTATATACATGTATATGTTGTGATTTACAGGAAGGGATTCCTGAGTATTGCTGCTCTTGCCTTAATTGGGGTTGAGCGCAGCCCTTCTATTGTTTCGTGTCTTGTGTTACCAACTGTCTTTCTGCTATCTCCACATGGATGCCCCAACACTACCTAAATTTGAATATGTCCAAAACAGAGCTTATCATCTTCCCTCCTGCCAGAGTCGCCTCCTCCCCTCAAACTCCCTCACTGTCAATGACACCACAATTTTCTCAGTTTCCCAAGGCCGCTTTCTTGGTGTCACATTTATCTCCACCCTTTGCTTTATTCCTTACATCCAGATTCTGTCCCAGTCCTGTCAATTCCTCCCTAAAAACATTGTCAGAATATGCCCTTTTCTTACCCAACATGCTACCAAAACTCTTATCCATCATCTCCCGTCTTGACTACTGCAGCCTCCTGCTATCTGGCATTCCTGACAAGACTGATCCTTACCTACAAATCCCTCAACAACACGACCCCTGCATACATCTCAAAATCTCATATCAAAATTTTCTCCCTCCAGCCCTCTTAAATCTACCTCTGACCTGTGCCTTGTGTCGTCTCTGGTAACCACCTCTCACTCCTGCCTAAAAGACTTCTTCTGAGCTGCTCCACGCTTACGGAATTCCCTACCACACCCAATCAGATTTTTCCACAACCTTCAAATCTTCAGACGCTCTCTGAAAACCCATCTTTTTTTTTTTTTTTCTTCTTCTTTTTATAGCTTATGTTACCCCCGATTATACTACTTACACTAATACACACTCACAACTGTCCCAATCTCCACTTTGAACGACACTTGCTGCTGTTGTTTCAGCTGTGTCCTCTTCCACTTAGAATGTAAACTCTCTAATGATCAGGGTCCTTCATACCCCTTGTTTTCATGACTACATATATTTTGTCTGCCTTGTATGTCCCTGTTTTATGTACGACCTGTTTTCCCTAATGTACGGCGCTGCGGAGCACTGTGGCCCCTTACAAATCTACGATAATAATAAAAGCATTAGTGTAGTACATCCCACAGGAAAGTTCAGAGTTTTAAAATATCAGGGTTCACCATACATGATTTAAAATACCTGATTGACAGGTACAATATTGATCACTAATTAATTTTTCGCTCAAAGTGTTCACTAGAGCAATATATTACCAATGGCAGGAGCATTAAAAAAAACCCAAAAACCCTTATTGTAATATGGTATACCTGTCCTGTAATAAAAACACCTATACATTATTCTCCTCCGGTATTACCTGTTAAACCACCAGCCACATTTATTTTCTTTTGCACAGTTGCCTGTAGAAAATCTGTCACTGTCCTTGTCTGGAGTGCTGAAGGGCATCCCCTTGACTGACGCAGACCACTGTTCTGCAAAGTTACTGCCACCTGCTAGGGCATCTCCAGCATTCCCTGAGTAATATCCCACCCACAGCTTGTATTTGTCCTGTAGAACAGTGCAGTGGATGTATGTTAGAATCAGGATTGTGTAGACCATACATGGTAGAGGCAAGAAACTGTAAATTAAATAAGTCTGTGACATTTACACAACATTATTACTTTGCCATGGTCCATGTGCAAAACTGAGAACTATAGTATTTGGTGATGTTTTTGATTTATTTGAAGCTTGAAACTATAGTACTCAACTTTGTACATAATTAACATTGGACTAATATGGATATAATTATTTTTTTTCTACTTAAACAAATCTGTATTCAGTTTTGCAAAAAAATTTATTTGAAACTGCATTACTAACAAAATTGGTGACCATTTTCGTTCAACACTTTAAAATAACTGCTGAAGGGGGAGGCGAGTGATTGCAGATTCTGGTTGGTCCTCCGGCTTACACCCCTACCCAAGCCTCTGTATTGTAAAACGGCCACGGTTTTTAGCCAGAAAAGATGGCAGTCACCATCTTGGATCTTCGGCATGCGCATGCCTGTGCTGTATAAAGACTTGCCTGTGATCTCATTTCTCCATGCCTCTGTCTACCCCATAGTATATAAAGCTGCAAGATTGGGCCTGTGTATGATGTCTCCCGCCCTGTAAGTTGACTCGTGGAACATGTTCTATTTTGTTCCTAGTATATCTACAGTTCCAGTGTGTTCCTAGTAATTCAATCTCTACCGCTGTATTCCTGGTATCCACAGTAATCCACTATATTCCTGGTACCTGTAGTCATCGGCTATAATCCTGGTACATGCATCCATATGCTGTATTCCTGGTTTCTGCAGCAACCCAGTGTACTCCTGGGGGTAAATATATCAATCTGTGCATTTGCAAGTGGCCAACATTCAGCGACTTTGCAGGGCAGATTTAAAACTGCTCTGCAAAGTTGCAGAATGCACAGATTGATAGATATCTTTTTTCCAGCAATACTGAGGGCCACAACCTCCTTATAGTGGCAAAGCCCATACCTTCTTGCATGGGTCCCTGGTGAAAACCTCCCCTATATTAGATTCTGTGTCCCCAGTATAGGTAGTGTCAAACTATATTTACTGTTTGAATTCAGAGTTCCCGTGTGTTCCCTGACACTCCTGCAATGCTGGGAGAACCAGACAGCACTGTATTTGAGACTGGGCAGAGGACTAAGTATGTATATATATATATATATATATATATATATATATATATATATATATATATATATATATATATATATATATATATATATATATATAAATGCTTAGTGGCGTCTCTGTCTGTGTGTGTGTGAAAAAAAAACCCAAGTTGCAGCGCCACCTGCTGGGCAGAGTTAAACACTGACCTACTAAATTCTTAGTGTATGTGGGGGAAAAAAAATTCAAAAAGGGCTGAAATTTGGTAGGGCTCAAACTCATTTTCGTGAGGTAATTTTACCTCATGAACACACATGTGTAGAGGCGTGCGTTAGTGTGTGTGTGTGTGTGGAAAAAACTATTTTCTCAGAAAGGGCTCATCCAATTGAACTGAAATTTGGTATACTGACATTATTTGACAAAAAAATTAGAATAGTCAAGTCAGTTAACTTCCATCATCCCCCCTTCCCCCCGTGGGAGGGGTAGTAAAGGCTAAATTTACGAGTTGAGGGGTCAAACTCATTTTCGTGAGGTAATTTCACCTCATGAACACACATTAAAAAGGGCGCTTGCGTCGGGAAGTAACGATCTTCCCCTGAGGAGGCCTGGGCTAGGCCCAAATGCATGACAAGAACCTTTTTAAGACCTTAAGTATCTTGATTTGACTAGAATGCATGAGTATCATGCACAGGTTAACTTGTGTGTGTGTGTATATATATATATATATATATATATATATATATATATATATATATATATAAAAAATAAAATATATATTTCATATGTCACTCCACAGTTGAAAGTTTAGGGACTAAACCTAAAATAGGTGGTTGCTTTATATAAAAGAGTGATCTCTACTATTCCGAAATATATATTGTATGTAAAGGTTTCAGATATTATTTCCCCCCTGTGCACACCAGACTTTCTTCAAAGTCTTTTGCAACTAGCCTCCACTGCATAGAAAGCTTGAATATAACATTAATCATCTCATGTTCTGTCCGAGTAGAACATTCAAATATATATATATAGATAGATATACAATACAAGAAACGGTGCGCACAGTTCAAGTATAAGAGACAGTTCAGTCTAAACGTGCTAGTTCGTGATAAATCTCTATTCCACGATGATTCAAAACACCAGCAGGATATAGTCTGCGCGTCCTTCCCTTCTACCACCCGATCTCCACGGGGGAACAGCCAAAACTCCTATAACATCAAACAGACAGGGGCGCTTCCATGGTGTATTATCCAAATATGTTTAATTCAAACAATAAAATTGCACGTACCAGATGGTAAAAATTTTCAGGCATAAATAACACAACAGCTCAGTTCTGATCTCCAGACAGCTCACTCTGAAGCAGCTCTAAGTCAGAACATATCCACAATCACCTCTACGCGTTTCATCTCTAAGGTCCGTGTCTGGAGATCAGAACTGAGCTGTTGTGTTACAAAACATTTTACTTGGATAATACACCATGGAAGCGTCCCTGTCTGTTTGATGTTATAGGAGTTTAATATATATATATATATATATATATATATTTAAAATGTTGCAACGTGCCATTTGCTACTGAATCAACTTGTGTTTTAGGTTTCCTAGCCCTTTTAAATTTAAACATAACTTTATATAATATATCTGTTGTCTGGTTTAATATTATCATGTCACCTGTCATTTTGCCATTGTATAAAACATGAGATGGATATAACTTTAGTAACATTTCTGTGCATGTATGAATACAGATATACCTGTGTATCTAGGATGCTCTAAATGCACTGTCCTATCTTACCTCTTCATTTGTAATTCTGAAGTTATCGTAGATTGCATGTCTCTCTTTCCTGTCCCAATCCATGAGATCAATTTGTAGTGACATTTCCCCTGCATAGTCATGAATTGAGTAGTAATTAGCTCATTGATGTTTTAGTTCCTCTGAGAGACAACTAAGAAGGTATTGAGATCATACTTACTTCTGTCTAACAAGTGATAAATGTGATCGTTCCCTAACCAATGTTCGTCCTTCCTGTGTTTAAAGAGGCCAAATCCTTCTTTATACTCCTGCCAATTCCTAGGTAGCAATGGAAGTTTCAAGTTAAACATATATAATGAGCCTATGGTTGTATCCTTACAAGCTATCCGGGCAAAATAGATCAGGAGTAGCAATAAACCTTAAATATATTGAAACTACACAACTAATGAAAAAACCCCACAAAGTTCAGTTATATTTACTATAAGTTTTTTGCAATTGTACCTTTATGGCAGTTCTCCTGGAGGCTGCCATTAGGTGGGCCATATGAATATTAAGTCCATCAACTCACAAGGACATCATTAATGAAAGAGACAACTAGGGAGCGATTCAACAAGCCGCAATATTACTATTATGTTAACGTTCACACCCACTCGCTATAATTGGTTTCCTGCTGGTTAGTCCCTTTATAGATTTTAAATAAATCAACAATGAAACACATCTTGAGATACACTTGGGTTTGAGAATGGTCTGAACTACGCTCACATTCAATGCACTTTTTTTTTTAAACCGCAACTTGATTTCTAATTTGAATCAGGCTCTTGTCTGTTCATTGTAGGGCTTTGTTGGCGGAACTGTTTCTTTTTTTATATTTACATTTTAACCAACCGCCAAAGAGTTTAAGCTGCCCTCTGTGGTGCTGGAGAAATGGCTTACTGTGCAGCTCTATCTAACGGGAGCTATAAGATTCATGGCTGGGATTGTTGGGCAGAACATGTTTAATACCTCATAGACATCATTGTTTATACCTGTCAGCTGCTCCAATATGTTTTAGAGGGGTTCTATAATCCCCTTTGATTGATTGGCTAGATCACTTTCAGCATCATTGTGGCCTGTTAGTGTAGTCAGAATATGGTTACATGTATAGACCAATAACTATCAACTTCAAACACCATTTTCTGCCATATCAATTTATGTACCCATTGATGTTAATGGTACCAATATCTCTCATTGTGACCGTTGTGTGACCACATACACTGGAATATATGTCTAATTGTCCAACATAGTAGCATTTGTGGCCAGCCTGAAGCCTTAATGTCTTTGTTTATATTGTTACATAGGTAATGTGGGCTTGACTATTGAATAACTGGACTTCCTCCCAATTCTCTTAATGTTCCTCTCCTGATGCGACTATAATTGACTTTTATCATAATTGTTTAAAATTGTAAATAAACATACTTGAGAAAGTGTATCTATTGATAATTACACTTTTATAGAAAATACATACAAATATATATTGGATTTTTCATTTAATTCTCTTGGGCATTGCCCCTGAGGTGATTTAAAATTTTCTTTCATTCAAAATCATACTTGATATACACTACTTAAACTGTTGTGTGATTCGTACAACAGTATATCTGTAATAAAACGGGTATTTAAACTATGAATTCTATGTGTAACTAGGATTGTGTTGAGCTTGGTTTTGGGACTGGCCCGAGGGTCTTTTCGAAACCTAGCAGACCCCCTTTATGTTCTGAAATATGCACATTCCTAATCTTTTTGCCCATAAAACTGTAAAATTGTTGTATAGAATTTTTTTTTCAAATTATAGATTTAATTTTTTCTACCTATTGAAATTGACTTTGCCGTTGCTACGACGCTGAATAACTGTCCAACCTCCTCCGTCAGACATGTCACAGAAGACAGTGAATGGCTCGGTCTGAGGTCTTGGCTGTATGCGATAGTAGCCACTCTGCTTTGTTTTCCTTTCAAACACTGCTGCACAATCTGTGGGAAATGTCAAATATATAGTTCAAATAGGGCAATATCACCTACTTTACTGCTTTATAACAATAAAATACATAGTGGGCTGGCATGATACTGCATGGGGAAATGATAGCGTTTGTTTGGAGAGCTCTTTATAATCCAGACAGAAGGGTAAAGTGTTCCCCAAGCTGTTCGTTCTCTAGAATAGGGAAAGGGAGTAAGCCATGATTCAGTGATTGAGTAACATAAGTTTCTCCCAGGATACATTTAGGGACCCTGGACACTCAGAAGGGCCATCACCACGAGACGGCCACACATGGACAAGTAGATATCTCCTTCAATATTGTAAAAAGCAGAAAATATAAATTTAAATTATGAAGCATAAATAAAACTCATTAAAACATGATTAAAAACAATCATCTCTCTATGTCTGTATTCTTGTGTGTATATATACCTGCACCTAAATACACAACTGCCCATATATCTTTATCAGTATAGTTTGGCATATAACATGATCTTTATGACATAATTGGCAACATTTTTGATCCTGCTGCCAGGTCTGGGGGGGAGGAGTCATCATATCATTAAGCCCTGCCCCCTGCTGCTTAATTGCTACTATTTGCAGTGTAATATAGCAGGGGGCGGGGCCAGGATGACACCACTCACAGCGAGTCGCACCATTACGCCCCACTCACTTCACTAGATATGTTGGCAGGGCACAGGATACTGCACTGATCTCCTGGGCGACCAAGGGAACTCCTAGAATTTAGGGAGCCTTCTGGACATTCTGAGTAGGCAACTATACTTTACGATGATAGGTCTGTGGTGCAATGTGTATTCTACCAATAGCAAACACCTATTGCAAACTACCTGCAGTTTATATAGGAAGGGTTACAGCAATAGTTTGACAAAGAAATGCACCAAAAAATTGTCAGCAATGTGCAGTCACTGAATAACACCACATCGGCACAAAACTATCCTAATAGCTGAACGTATCTGTGTAAAAGTGCAGGACTGCTAAAGGGGACATTTCAAAGTCAGCGTCGTGTGTTTCATTCCACCGTGATGTATTGTCAAATGCTGTCATATTATACTTTAGAGATATGTATAGTAAAAGATATTTAAAAAAGTATATATATACTTTTTCAGGACGATTTAATGGTATAAATACTTATGTATATATGTATGTGTGTGTGTGTATGTGTATGTGTATGTGTATGTGTATGTATGTGTATGTGTATATGTGTATATATATATATATATATATATATATATATATATATATATATAATTTATTATCCTGCACTAGCCTACAAAACTAGATTGTAGAGTAAAAAGTTGGTTGTAGTGGGATGATTATTTATTTATTGTGCTTTCTATTTATAAGTGGTTGTGCAGTTTTTCTTTGTTTTACTAGGTTTTAGTTTTTGTTTTTTTAAATCATTTCTTGTGTTGGGGATATTTGCCTTAATATGCAGGAAATCTCAAGAGAGTGTGACATTCTGTGCTGGATGTCTTACCTGTTTCTTACCTGCGCAGGTTTTCATTTAAGTGAATGGCAAGAAAATCAACGGGAGACAGGAGAGAAGATTCAGTACAGGAAATGGAACAATTCGAAATAGGATACAAAGAAGTTTGGCAGCAATAAGAATGATTTACAGGGGTTGGTTGGGCCGGACAGAATATTACTACTTTGGGCCAGTGCATGAACCGGCCCAAGTATCTATTACTTGATGGCTGGCCCCTCCTCCGGTTCCAGCCACCTTTCATCATTTGCCGCAGCTCCTTCTCCCCTCCGTGTGGCTTGTCACATGGGACGCGCACCATGTGACAGGTGCCATCCCATGTGTGATCTGCCACAGATGCGCGGGTGGAATAAGGTAAGTGGGGGTGTTTGATTTTGTGTGTGTGTGTGTGTGTGTGTGTGTGTGTGAGGGGGGGCAGTATGTTAATATAATATGTGAGGGAAAGGGGGGTCTTAATATAGTGTGGGAGGTAGGCTATTTAACGGTAGGTTGCAGGTGGGGGCTAATTATTGGGTGCTATTTTATTTGTGGGCTCATGGTGGGGCAATTTAATTGAATATTGGGGCCTATTAATTTAAGGTGAGGTGACGGGATCTTTATTTTAATGCTGAGGTGTTTTGGGGCTATTAATTGAATATGGGACTGATTTTGGGGAGGAGGGCTATTTATTAATTGTGATTGTGAATATGGATTATTTAATTCCGGTGATAGTAATGGAAAATGGTTATATTAAACATAAATGCTATTTAATTTATTGCTGGGGCTGTTTGGAGGGAGGGGAAAAGGTTTATTTATTAAATGGGAATACTATTAATTTAATGTCAGGGCTGGTTGGAGGGAAATAGATCTATTTAGCAAATGTGAATATTATTATTTTAATGTTGGGGGTGGAGGAAAGCCAAATTATAAAACGTGGGTGCTACTGATTTAACACTGGGGCTGGTTGGAGTTTTTATAAATTTCATGTACCCTTTTTTTTTCCAAATAGGCCCCCAACATTCCAGGATCCAGACAAGCAGCAACTGATCTAAAGACACCAGCAGCCACAAGTGGTGAAAGTGACAAGAACAGGTAGGAGAGAGCAGGACAGTCTGCCAACTGTCCTGAATCTGGAGGGACATTCCCGAATTTGGGTGACTGTTTCGCTTAGTTGGGATTTGGACAGTTGGTAGATATGTCTTGCTTCACACAGTACTGCTCCTGAAGGCAGAACTATGTGCACCTAACAGTAGTGCACACAGTATTGCCTGTGTATTGTATAAAATTTGTCTAAAATGATAACCATGTTACATCATTGGGGCCCCTGTCTCAAGTGCCCAGGGCCCCCCCGAGCCTTAATCCAGCTTTGTGTCAGATTGATACCTAGTGCTCTTCCTAGTACCACCCCTCATATTATTTGTTTTAGGTTAATCCCAAAAGAAATGATAACTCTATTTGCCCGTTCCTGGCAAAAACATCAGATTTTTAAAGAAAACGGGCTTTTTGCAGTTTGATAAATCCCATTATAATCAGACAAGTATGTACAGAAAAAAGTGCTGTAGGGAGAAGGAACATATAAAAATAAAATGCAATATTAAGTGAGGTTTGTTTTTTGTGCATTATTTATTTCTATTATTTCAGATTTATGGTTTATATTAATAAAGTATAACTGGGTTAAGCAACACTAAAATAGCCTCTTGATAAATATGTATTGCGACGAAAACCACCCTTTAAGGATGGGCCACTACTTATGGGCCAGTGTGGTGTGCTTATCCCCCAGGCTAAAGTCTGCCAGCCAGCCCCTGAGAATGAATGTGTGAATGGTTTTGCACTAAACGCAGACCTGGGTTCCCAAAGTGGAAAAGCCTCTTAATAATTAGAAGAGCTTCTCATGTTCTGAGAGCACCCACCCACAGCATCCGCTGTCCAATCAGTGCTGTTAACCAATACCACCAATCAAGAGACAGGTTGTTACAATTTAGCGGCACATCAGTGTTATTTTGGGTCTGGGTTTGGGTGGATCAGCGTGTGGCTTGGTCAGATTAATGCACGGTCTATAATTCCTGATTTTTAATTCTGGAATGTTGTCAGGTATACTCTTATCACATGACTAGCCTCAAAGTGTCAGAAAAGCTGTAATTAAAAACACTCTTATCAGCTACTGCAGAATTAGCTATTAGGCACCGGGTGTGGGGGGTATCTCTTTATAGCAGGGATCCTAAAACATATATGAACTCTTACTTCCTCATAATCAAGTGAGGGGTTAACATACAATATTTAATTTGAGTTGACATTACCTTTACGATCTTCAGCAGCGACGGCTCCATATTTAGGCTACATGTGTATAGACTGAATAAAACTACTTACGTATGATTTTGCTACAATAATAAATATTGCTCACCTTCATCATAAACAATGAGATTCCCACTAGTCGGGGGGACTTGTACGTCTTCCATTCTACTTTTAGCCAAGTTGCTTTTAAAGACCTTGCTCTTGACAGAGTGATAGTTATTTCCTCGGAGGTCTTTCAGTTGCAGCTTCCCCAACTCAAGTAAGTTCTCCAGGACTTGGATCCTGTGAAGAAGTTTAGCATTGTCCAGGTGGCAGATATCTATGTCCTTTTCCAAGAAACAGACAATTATGTCATTTATGTTTAAGGTGACTGGAAACTAGTTAAACATATCATGAATCTATCAGTGAAGACATTATTATTATTTTAGGTAGTAGACTGATCTCCAATATTGTAGGCTGGGTACACACTACCCGATTATCGGGTCAGTTATATGATAAACGACCGTTTGGTCCATTATCGCATTAGTGTGTACACTCCAACAATTAAAGATTATCATTCCAAAGCCCATTGTATTGTTTCATTTAATTTTTAAACTGAACTATACATTTTCTTCAACGATGGAACAATGTTGTTACAATCCTGCAGTGTGTCTGCACTCAGGACCAGCAGTGTCCATAGAGCTCTATGCAGTGTGCAGAGTCATGATCTTTACAGCCGATAGTTATGACAAATGAAGAGCACAGGACTGACGGTAAATTGTGTAAAACGTGTGTAGTGTGTACACCTGGATCAGCATCCTGATCTGGACAATTTTTTTTAGCATCCGTAGATGTAGAGCTAAATGCTGCAATATCATAAAAACAAACATTTAATCTACACATTTAAATAGAAAAGACTAATTAAAAAAGGCTTATCTGAAGGTCAAATTCTTGGTTCAGACAGTCTTCCTGCTGAAATGTAGCCACCAATGCCCCACGGATGGTTTAGTCCACTAGTGGGCAGCAGGCTGCCCTAGGGCCACGTGTGGCCCCCAGCTTCTACACATTTATTGTCAGGTTTGCTATAGCTTCTAACACTTGTTTATAATGTCTGATGATATGTTATTACATATAGGTGTCTCGTTCTTTGACTAAATATATTATTTTAACTTACGGAGATTAAGTGTAATGTACAGCCCTGTTGAAGATTAGAGGGTCGCGCCATTTGGCCCTAACGTGTATCAGATTGCCCATCTACTTGTTTAGCCTCTCCAACCAGCAGAACAGCTGATATATTGATAGAGTTCTCTGCAGCTTGGTCACTCCCGAATAGATGACAGATGTGCTCATTCTAGCTAATAAATTGTACATGCACTATATCAGTGTACAAGACTATTTACCATTTCATTACTACACTATTAGGGCCCTTTCTCTTCCCTGTTATATTATGAATCTATCTCTATAACTGCATAATCCACCTTTATTCTTTACCTCTGCGTTCTTATACCTCTTTCTTTACCTGTATCCTGCTTAGTGCACCAACCACAGGATAAATTGTTTTATACAGTGTACTGTACATTTGTATCATCCAATACCACAACTTTCCTTTTTTACTGTATCAATACTTTTAAAACAGCTAGACCAAAAATGTCTGATCCACCCCAAGACAGATATAAATAATATCTTATGCTTAGAGGTAACAGATAGCACCAGGATGCACTATGGGAAGAAGGCAGCGTGATGCTCTGGGCCATGTTCTGCTGAGAGACCTTGGGTCCTGGCATTCATGTGGATGTTACTTTGACACCTACCACCTACCTAAACATTGCTGCAGACCAAGTACACCCCTCCATGGCGGCGGTATTCCCTGATGGCAGTGGCCTCTTTCAGCAGGATAATGCACTCTGCCACACTGCAAAAATTGCTCAGGAATGGTTTGAGGAAGATGACAAACAGTTCAAGGTGTTGACTTGACCTCTAAATTTCCCAGATCTCAATCCGATCGAGCATCGGTGAGATGTGCTTGAAAAACAAGTCAGAGTCATGGAGGCCCCACCTCGCAGCTTACAGGACTTAAAGGATCTGCTGCCATGGTCTTGGTGCCAGATACCATAGGACACCTTCAGTGGCCGTGTAGAGTCCATGCCTGAACAGGTCAGTGCTGTTGCCGGCACGAGGGGGATCTTAACAATATTAGTCAAGTGGTTTTAATGGTGTGGATGATCGGTGAATATAAGCACCCTTTGCATCACAGCATGGTTTGTGCATATTTGCACCCTTTAGATCAGAGGTGTCCAAATTCAGTCTTGTTTTCAGAATTTCTTTAATCATGCACAGGATAGTTAATCTATTTACTGGGCAATTATCACACCTATTTCTACAGACCTAAATCCAGAAAACATGAACTGCTGGTAGCCCTTGAGGACTGATTTTGGACACCTCTGCTTCACGTAGATTTGCTCCTAACACTTTATGAGCCCCACGTTTACAATCCGTACGGAAGTGCTCAGATTCACATAATACCAGCCAGCTCTATTCATCAGACAATGCAGTGATTCCTCTGATGCCGCCATCTTCATGTGCTAATATCCATGCAACCCGCCCATCATGCTCACAAATAGGCACAGGATATTCCATTAGCTTTAGTCTTGTAAATATATCCCTACAGACATTAAAAGAACAGGAAATATGCACAAAAAAAGCTATCCTCACAGCTCTCTATAAAATATCAGCTCTAATGAGCTCATTAACCATTCACATATTTGTTGTTTAGTTGTCCTTACGCTGCTATTTAATGTGCAATACCTGTTGTGTCCACCAGATGTCACTTGTGTCTAGTTTATTGGAGACAGTTATGGATAATTTAGCTGTTGTAGCAAGAAACAGTAGTTCCATTTCTGTGTCAACACGACCAGTACAGGTACAATATAGGAGGAAAATAACTGGTCTATGAACACTGTAAGCTGTAGAACAATGGGGCATCTTATTTGCTAATAACTATTTTGTGTATAATTTATGTGGAGTTATATGAATAGATAGATGGCAACCCGTATATACTAGGAGCACATTGGGCATTGGAGCCCGCATAGTAATCCACATATTTACCCTGTGATGAACGAAGCACAAGAGGATCTTAAAATAGGCATCAATGATCTCTATACAAACATATGTACAGTACAGTACAGTAAACAATACATAGAAAACTGATGGACCCTGGATGAAGCAGGTACATTCTATTTTTGTTGCCTGGTTTATCATACACGTCTTGTAAATATGTGTGTGTACATAAAGCGTGTTTTATATCCTCCCCTAATCTTTGCAGTCTTTGAAGTTTGATTGCCCATTACTGATTCAAATGTTACCATTTCTTCTTAAATATAAAACAACTTTGTTTTTTCTTATGTGTTGCTATTTTTTGATTACACAAATAAAAAGGAATAATTGACATGATCATAATTATGAAAACTAGCTTTGTACTTTTGTATATAGAGATTAGTTCAGTTTCTAGTCAAACCTATTCAGACAGGTTCTTCATCTGTGGTGTAAATAACAGAAAACCTCCATGATCCTTTGGCTGTATCTCTCTTTTGGTGTCTTCTAACAATTTTAATCTCCAGGGTCTAATATATCTTTAGCTAATAATGATATATTGCTGGATATCACTGTATGTATATAATGCAGTCAGTTGATTCTTTATTACACAGATATAATCCAAGCCTCACCTTCTCACAAACCATGGGTGTATTGTGATATTCCACTCACCTTAAGTCTTGGAGCTGACAAAGCAAAATGTGCGAGAAACAGAAGAGCAATCAGCCACAACATTGATGTAATTTCCATTATGACCTTGAAGGAGGTTGTCAAAGTAGACGTGGATACTGTTAAGGAACATAAGTGTTAAGTGTATGTCTCACCTGGAATTGCATGCAAATAAGTCAATTATGGTTAAGGTTAGGATCAACCTTAACTTTAAAATATCTTATGGGGCCATCCTCGCTCCCCGTACTGGCCTCTGAATAGAAGTATATGTCTCTATTCTCTACTATCCTTGGAATTGTCGCCATACATTGGTGTCATACCTGCCAACGTCAACTCAGTGCACACTCCAGTACCTGAGCAACAGGAGCTTTGTGTGCCGATTTCATGTGCAATATGTCTTTACTAATCTGGCTTGTTCCTTAGCACCCTTGTGCCAGCTGTCTGATTGCTGTTCTGACCACCTGTTACCAACCTGGCAGTGATCGTGCCCTCTGGCTTGTATTCTGACCTCGACCCTCTGCTAGCCTGTTCCTGACCATGATTGGGCCTTCTCCCTTGTCTCTAGATGCCTGTATCAGTTGCTGCCTAGCCTGGCAACCCTGGGGTTCCTGGTGAAGGGCAGATACCCAATTGGTCCCTGCATCTAGGTGAGCCAGCATAATCTGCCAGCAGCACAGAGGGATCACACCAACAGTCTGCGGCATCACCCACAGCCTGGGACAATATCTAAAAGAAAATGTTACTGGTAGAATCTGGTGGCTTGCCACAAGTACTGATATGGTCATTAATAGACTATTTTGAATATACGTCAGAGCAACTGATAAATAGAAAATTGATTAAAGTTTATTAATTTGATCAGATATAATGTGACAAGCATGCTTGCAAAACAGTTTGTACTTTTCAGGAACAGTTCCAGATTTTAGAGCTTTTTCCCTGAGAGTTTGTCCCTTACTGCGATCCTGTGTTTTGTTTCTTGTTTTGTATTGATATTTTCCCAGAATCTAGATAGTCTTGGATAATCCCATCAAATGTGCAAAAAGGTACCTTTATGCCAACATTAGTTGGACATATGAGGACCATAAACCATCTAGTATAAATTTTATTTGAAAAGTGTTTTCACGAACAGCCGTGTGAGTGAAGATTTTGCGATGTGTTGATGTATATGTGACCATTCCTCCCCATCCAGGTCTTGTTCCCATGCTTGTTCATATGGTTCCGCTGATTGGGGTGGGGGGCATGATAGGACAATGCTGTTTAGTAATGAGAGTTCCCAGTCTTCTTGGCATGTGAATACAGAAAGGCTCAAACTATGTAAGGAGCTTAGAGCTCTTTTTGTGGGGCCTAGAAATCATTTAACATGATTTCCTGCTATCCAATTTCCCCTTCCAGGTTGTAGGATAAAACCCCCCCTTGTAAGAACTGAGTGTGCCATTCCACCTGCAGCCACTTGAGGGTGCCACTTTCCTTGAACTTGTTCTTAACCAAGGTGGCCAGTATTGCTTCACAGGAATACATATTGGTCCCTGTTTGGGTCTATTAATAGACAGTTCTTCATTAGTCCGAGCTTGAGCATTGTGTTTGCACTGCTCCAGTGATTCCTGCTTATCCTGAGATTTGCATCCTGCTTGTCTCTGACTATTCTCAATCTGTATATCCAGTGTACCAATCCCAGGCTGCATCTGACTATTCATAATCTGTATATCCAGTGTACCAATCCCAGCCTATATCTGACTATTCATAATCAGTATATCCAGTGTACCAATCCCATTCTATATCTGACTATTCATAATCAGTATATCCAGTGTACCAATCCCAGGCTGCATCTGACTATTCATAATCTGTATATCCAGTGTACCAATCCCAGCCTGCCGCTGACTATTCTCAATCTATATATCCAGTGTACAAATCCGCTTTTTTCAGTCACCGACGTGTCTAAGGTCTATGTCCTGTTCGACTTCAACCACACACTCCAATATTGTGCCTCTATATCAGTTCCATCAGACAATTGCTGTATAAGTCTGAGTCAAATGGAGCATAGCTGTCCCTGGTGTCTCAGCACCAGCTAGTTCAAAGGGATATTTTTTTTTTACTTGAATTTTTTTTTTAATTTTGTTATATACTGCTTTGCTTTACTTTATAAACAGTATCAATGTATACTGGTTGTAATCAGTAATATCAGAAATTTGTACAATCAACATTGTTATCATATAATAAACACACCATACAGAAATAAAAATATAATCCAGAAATATATGGGAAGGGGGGGGGAGCAAGAGGGGAAGGGTGGAGACATATTTAGAGACAGGCATTATATTGAAAGGACACATTTGGGAAAGCCAGAACAGTAAGGCTCAGGGTGACTAAATTAGATACTAAGGGGCATATTCAATTAGCTTTTGGATTCGCGGTAACGCGCGTTACCCCGAAAAGTGCGCGTTTTTGCGGGTATTACGGTACCACATTAACGCGGATTTTCGTACGCAACCCTATGGGCTGCGAACGAAAATCCACGTTATTGCGGTACCGTGTATTACGTTTCGCGGCCGTTCCGGCGCGTTACCGCGAATCCAAAAGCTAATTGAATATGCCCCTAAGGGTCTTGTGGGGGCCGATGTTCCGAATAATATTCATACTATGGGAACCACTTGATAAATGGGGAGGACACGCCAGTGGAACATCTGAAACCAATGGTTTCCATCTCATAACTGCATTGTGTTTTGGTAATAATTCTTGAAATGGATGAAGCTAGAGGAGACTTCAAATACTTGGCCATAGCGGCCCTAGTGGCGATGAGTATATGCCCAGTAACGTAGTGATTATGACTTTGGAGATGAGGCGGGTAAAGCTGTAATAATAATACCGCAGGGCAAAGGAAGACATTGGATTTAGTAACCTGAGATAGCTGATGGAAAACCTTGGCCCACAATGACCTGAGTTTGGGGCACCAATATCACCACATTCTCTCCAACAGTGTTTGGATACTGAAGGCCAGATTCCGTGAATCTTACCTGGGGTAAAATATATCCAGTGTACAATCTTAATCATCCCATAGGTTGTAAGCTTGCGAGCGGGGCCTTCTCACCTCTGTCTGTTTTACCCAGTTTGTTTATTAGTTTACTATGTTTGTCCCCAAATGTAAAGCGCTACGGAATATGTTGGCACTATATAAATAAATGATGATGATGATCATCTCCAAATGGTTGATGCACTGAGACATTTTATAGATTTTCTGAAAGATTTTCTCCCAGTCCTCTGCTGAGATAGTGATCCCCAAGTCAGATTCCCAGGTAGCCTGGACTAGCCGATCACGAACGTCAATGGGGGACAAAAGGTTCTGCTACCATATTGAGATGCCACCCGCGTGGGAAGAGGAAAAGAACCATAATTGCACATGGGGGGGGGGCGGGCAGGCTTCAGTGTCGGGGGATGTGACAGGTAAGGTTGTATTCAGTGTCTGATCTCTAGATATTTATAAAAATCTCGGGCTGGTGCTGTTGTACTTAGCTTATAGGTGGGAAAAGGGAGGAAGTGAGCCGCGTTCCAGAAGATCCTGCATCCGTCCAGCCCCTTGTCTATGCCAAAAATCAAGACTGAGATCTGGGATCAGTTGTGACTGGGCAATGGTAGAGCGATTGGAAGTGGGGAGAGGAGAATCTGGTGATAAGAGCTTCATCTTATCCCAAACAATTTGAGTCCTTAATACTACGAAGGGGAGTTGCAGAGATTGGTCTGCTGGGCTTATCCAGCCATAGGAGGTCTGCCAATGGGAATGGGGAAGAATAGTGGTGTTCAATGGTCCCCCAAGGTTTGAGAGGGGACGGGCCTGCCACGTGTTGATAAACTTCCAATTTAGGCTAGGCCACCTCTCAACTTAGATCGGAATATTCGATCTCTAGAAAGTCTGGGGCGTTTATTACGCTAGATAAAGTGAAATGCTATAGTACAGAATTTATTTAGGAGAGACCCGGAAAACCAGGTAGGGGATAGAGCAGTATAAATACAGGATCTTCGGAAGCAAGTTCATTTTCAGGGCAGCCACTCTCTGTAGTTTACCCAAGTTTTAGTGAGTGTGTCAAACTGTCTCAGCAGCGGTTGGTAATTGCGCTCAATGACCGAAACAAGATCCGGGGGGATATGTATGCCTAGGTATGTAATAGAAGTAAGGCACCATTAGAATTTATATAGGTACTTTAGGGACAGTAAATTATCCTGTGTGAGGGCCCCCCGCAGTGCCTCTGATTTAGAGGTGTTGAGTTTATAATAAGAGACCTCTGAATAATTCCGCAGGATTTGGGATAATGCAGGTAATGAGGACTCAGGTTTCGTGACAAATAGGAGAACGTCATTCACAAAGAGGCAGATTTTGGTGAGTGGTACCAATAGTATATAACGACATCAGTTATTCTAATCTTGGTGGCCAGGGCTTCCATAGCCAGTGCAAAGATTAATGGGGAGAGAGGACAGCTCTGTTTAGTGCCATTAGTGATCTGAAAGGAAGAGGAGAGGAATCCATTGCTGAAGACCTTGGCTGAAGGAGTAGTGTACAGTGTAGAGATGGTTTGGAGACGAAATCCACCAAACCCAAATTTGGTTAGAATCGCAGACATTTATTCCCAATGGATCCTATCAAATGCCTTTTCGGCATCTAGTGATAGTAGCAGCAGGGGTATGGCACTAGCAGTGTGTGTCTCAATAATGTTTAATACTCTCCTGATATTATCTGGCACCTGTCTTCCAAACACAAATCCCACTTGATCCAGATGGATCTGTTGGGGCAGAATGGGGTTGAGCCGGTTAGCAATTGGTCTAGCAAAGATATTGAGGTCAGAGTTAAGAAGCGCCATGGGATGGTAGTTATGGCAGTGGGATGGATCATTGGCTGGTTTAGGAATGGTTATTATTTGTGCTTTGAGCATTTCTGCGGGTACAAACGTATCCCGGGTTGCCGAATTAAATAATGTAGTAAGGACAGGGGTCCAAATTGATATTTTAATAATAAAAATATGAATTTACTGCCATTGGCCTTTTCTAAGTCATTGGGGGTACATTGATTTTTAAATATAGCACTAAAAGAAAGCTCTATCCATCCCTAAACATATCAAAGTGACTTAGTTCATCAAGTAATTAGGATATTTCTAACCATTTTTAAAAAAGGGTTTATCACAGTTACAGAGATTTAACGTTACTGGCTGCTGGGAATGTTATTCCCTTCCAATGTGCCGAGATTGGCTGTTGTCTTCACTGGAGTTCATACAGCGAGATAAAAGCCAGCTGAACCCAACACTTGGCACGTACATTGTGATACTGTCAAAGCTGGGTGCAGGGCAGCTAATGTGAAGCAAAGTGTCATCACTCTTTGGGGACTCGTCTATCATTTATGTCTTTTCAATTATCATGAAGCAGTTTTCTCTCTCACTCTATATAACAGAAGGGTTATGCACTGGCTATTACACTGTACACATCTGTTTAAAGGAAGCTAGCAAGAAAATAAACAGCTACTGAATCATAGAATGTAAGAGACAACACGGTCTTCAGAATATACATAGAATGTGAGTGTTTTACTTACCTTGTGTATCCTATGCTCCTAAATCTTTTATCCGTCGTAAGAGTTGGTGAAAATAAATAAAAGCAGCAGCCCCTTGATATGTATTTGCTATGTGGTAATAACAGTCAGATTGCATCAGTATGCACCCAGATGTTTTATATTACATGCTGCGTGTAACAGAAACCTGGCATCAGAAAAGGAGATGTTTTTAAGTTTGTGCTCAAAGGGAATTTTGTGTATTGCCTCACTGGATTTACTGATATCATTCATCATGGAAATGAAAATACGTTAATATAATACTTTTAAATAAGAATATCACTGATATCCAGTTCTGTTTACATGGGATTACAAGGAATTTATCTGTAAAATGGTGTTTAAAACAGCAGTATATCCAGTGGTGGGTATACTGCCTCTCCTACTGCCTTCATTGTAAAACTTGTACATTCCATTCACTTACATTTTCTATACCACCACTTCTAAATTTCCAATTTGACCACTGAGTATACCCAAATTATAGTGTGACAGTAGCACACTATAAAAATATACTTATTGAAAGAAAAGTTGCATGTGCTCCTATGAAAGGGTGGTCTTACACATTCAACAAATCTCACCCTTGTAGGGGCAGAGTTATCTTACATTGTCCTGCTCATAAAGCCATCTGAGACAATTGTGCGGAGCTTCTGCTGTGTAACATCTGATTGTATCTGCTAACCAGACAACTTCCCTTGCCTTACGAGATACCAGGTGGTTTCCAACAACCTCCTCTCTCACCTGAAGAACCCACCATTATGTTCTTACCTTACCTCAGGGTAGACCTTATGACCAGTCAGTAAAAGTTTGATGGAGGGGTATATGTTTCACAAATGTTTCTGAAGTTCCTGGACATTACGGTGTGGATGGAACACAAGACTCAATAACATCACTTTGTGGAAGCTTCAGCTTATTGAATAAACAAGCACAACGAGGGTGTGAAGCCCCTTCCAATTGTGTCATCTTGTTTGCCTTCCCTCTGCTGCTTACCAAAAATAGTGAATCACGTTGCCTTCAGCACAGATTCCCCCAACATCCTCCACTGGGCAATATCAGATGGGATAGTAAACCCATAGAACCTACTCCATGAGGCTTTAACCTACAGCAGCCCCATTTCCAAAGAACGCAATATGTTCCAAAAGTACTCAGTTGCCCCCAAGTCTTAACTCGTGGTAGTAGAGGCTTGTTGGACACAATATTGCTGATAGGATGACTGCGTACAATAGAATAAATGGTAAAGGTCAGGCCTGGCAGAGTACAGGGCTAAATCTGGTAAACTGGCCAAGATGAGGGCAGGAAGAGGTCAATGAATAAGGGTCCGGATGACATCATCAGGTCATATAACAGGGTATAAACAGCACACTAGCTTAGCTGATGCTATTACCAGCACAAGTGACAGGAAGAGGTTTTTATATCCTGGAGAACCAGTGAGGGAAACTTGTGGTGGAGAGAACACGATGAGAACTGACCATCAGAGTAAGAGCAGAAGAAGGAGGAATTGGTTCTGATGACAGAGCTGGAACACATACAGCTGACAGCCTCAGTGTAAGTGTGTATGTGTGTGACTGTTGTGTATTGTAATGTAATATATTTTGTTTCTATTAAATATACTGCTAGGTTTAATTTTGTTATTAAAAAACATCTTGCACAATGTGAATATCCAACAGCCTGAAACTCAACCATATATAAAAGAGTCTGACACAGCTTATTGAGGCATCTTTTTTATTGTTGGGATAAACTCCCTCTTAATATTTTTGTGCAGTATTTATTTTTGGCAGCCTCTGGGGTCTTCCGTTGGGCACTTCCTTTTTATGGTATCTGACTCCCACTCTTGATTGAAGCGTTTCTTCCATCTTACTTCTTCTACTTTTGAGGGCTGCACAGGCTTCAGATATAACCTCCTTCCTCTGACTATTAGGGGGGACAATAGGTGGCAGATTGTTTTTGGATGTTTTTGCACCATGAGTTTTCTGTTGTGAAAGACAAAATGTATATTATATTATTGCACAATGTCAGTGTTGAAATGATCTTTCCTTCAAGGTCTTTTAATAGAATAAAGCATAACCACCATATTTTGTGGACCATAACCCGGGCGTAGGTGTGCAGGTGAGCTCTGAGGTCAGAGCTGGGTGTCCTAATACTGCTGTCCTGTCTGGACGGTATAATTCATGGAGCATTATAATGAATTAGGGCACTTTTTATCAACTTAGACTTGGGTGGCAAAACAGCTTGTTACATCACTGGCAACAGCTCTACCTGTTTTGTGGGAAGGTGGGCTTCTTCCAATATGACAGCTGTAGCTGTACCAGGTAAGGAAGGGAGGTTATATGGGTGATCTGAGAACTGTTGGAAACAGCAATTTTTGGGGCTGCTGCTTTAATGAAAATGTTGCAAAGAAGTCTCCTAAAGTGTACTCGTTACCTACACAGTTTGTAGCTCAAACTAAAATATAGTTCATCAATTCAATAGGAATCAGGGACTTCTCTGAAGCATAAACTTAAACACTAAAACAATTACCTGTCTCATAGCAGGGTCCCAGGGATGGTTTGTACGAATGCTATAGCCGTCTACACCGCAAGATAAATGTGCATGCTGCGAACCAGAGGACGAGGTATCTGAACAGAGCACGACCCTTTGGCGAACCACTACGGCGTAGAATTTTGGGGAAAATGGAGCCCGATGCCCTTGTGTAAACTGTGAACAATGGTTTATATTGGACAAAGTTGAATCAAAAGTATGTAAAACTGTAATGCACAACTGTAATGCACACACTTAATACATTAACAATATACTGCTCAACAGAAGACTAGTTTCTCCCCTGCACAATTTGGCCATGACATTGTAGTTTCCTATCTCTGTCATTTTAGAGCAGAGCAGTAATATTGGGGGTGATGTGGGGGCCCCAGGACTGCAATGGGTGAGCCGTGGGGGAGCTGGCGGCCCTTCCTCACTTCTGGGCACCGCAGTGGCCGCACACCTTGCACTTACGGTAGTTCTGTGGTACATATATTTATTGTACTCTTTATATGGGTCGGTGGACATCTAGTAATAAATTCTGAAATTATTCACCTATTACCTCTAGTGTTATCCGATGAATGCATTTAACTCTTGGATTGCCAAGCACGTGAAACCTACATGTGTAGAATAATGGAGCAGAGATGCCCAGTTTCACTTGTTTGTTTAAAATAAATGGTTAAAAGGTTGCAGACCAGCAGCAATCATCAGGTTACTGAGGTGTACCTAGCAAGCAATGCCATCTCTCACCTTGACAAAAGAGCCTAATTACAAAGTATCACAAGTAATGAACACAATCTGTCTGCTCACTGTTGGAAAGAGTGATTTTAGGGCTGGTGCTTTAATGAACATTGCAGAAACTCTGCTAAAGTGTACTCGATACCTGCACAGTGGAGGCAACCATTGTGTGGACGGAAGTGACATTTATTTAATCAATTCAGGAAGAGTCAGTGACTTGAGGCACAAATTTATAAAGAAAAACAATTACCTGTCTGCCAGAGAATCTCTTCTGTCCATTTCCCTCATTGACCATAGCTGCAGGGCAAACCTCTGCCTTAATCTTTGGCCGTTTCATTTTTTCATTCCCCCAGTGCAGGGTGTTTACTGATGGTGCTGTTGAGATAGATGAGTCTTTCTCTCTGGAGGAACTCAAATCAGATTGTTGGAACTGTGAACAAATGGTTATATTGGACAAAGTTGAATCAGAAGTCTGTAAAACTGTAATACTAGCACACAATTAGTACATTAATAAGACACTGTTCAGCAGAAGTCTAGTTTCACACCTGCACTGTTTGGCCATGACATTGGTTCTTCCTACCTCTGGCATCATGCTTTGTGTCTGCCTTACAAGTGAGAATCTGAGTGTACAAGCCATACAGGCTACTTACTCAATGTAAATGCGGGGAAGACATGAATAAATTGGGAAAGATTCCCCAGAGGCCCACTGCTTTTCTCTGCTAGGGTTAGGAAGACCGTTGCCTCGTGGTCTGAGAGGACTTCTATTATTTGCATAGTGAACTCCCAGGTGACTTTGAATGTTTAGCAGGAATGGCTGGGGATAGTGAGATTTTTCTCTCCTATTACAGCTCTTTATCAATCGACTCGCATGTAAGCAAGTAGATAAGTGTGAGAGTGACCCTAGAAAGAGGACTAGGGCCTCATAAATACAAATTCAAATACACATTAATTATACTAACCTGTCCTGTACGATTTTTCCAGAATGTCTGTTCTGACAGGCTGTCCTCGCTGTCCGATTTGGCTATATACAGCCGTGTATCACCGTCCCTCCTCCTACAAGTTGGTTTGGTGGAGGAGGCAGCGGATCCAGCATAGAAATACATATTATATCAGTATTCTGTAACACAAGCACACAGGTTATACCTTGCTGCTCACTAACTGTCATATTTTTGCCCAACATACCCTGACACATATGTAGAATAATAAATAAACTTCCCTGTTAGCACATTCTATAAAATATTTGTATCCTCTCACCAACATATTATATTTAAAATATAACATCAGTGCTGAGTATTTAAATTAACAATGTTATTTTCAGTCATTGGGGTAGATTGAATTAACCGCGTTGTTCTTTACTACGTCAACGGCTGCGCATTATTACCGTTACCACGGCAATGGTTGCGTATTATTACCATTACTACGGCAATGAATGGCGCACTATTACCGTTACTACAGTAATTTCTCAGTGGATTGTTGCTCCCAGCTCTATGAGCCACTGAATCTACCCCGTTATGTCATGCCCAGATCTCCCACCTTGAGAGAGATCATCATGGCCGCCATCCATCTGATGCTGTATACCTGATGCCAGTCATTATATAATACCCATTTACAGTGTCACTTTCATATGTCCCTTTACATTAATCAAAATTAGTTTTGTTGTGTGTGAAATCCTCATTAGCCATAACATCCAGAAGATGTTCTAATTTGACTGGTGACTGGAAATAATTGCCCCAGGATGATTTTAACTTTCAATTATTTAATAATATATATTTTAGTAAATAATATATAATAAATATAAGCTTTTGATATAGCTGAATGTTCACAGATTTAAAAGTTTCCCAATAATATAAATAATGCTTATCTGTTCTGTATTCAATAACTATTCTTGTTATAATTATTATTATTATTATTATTATTATTATTATAATCAATATTAGTATAACTAGTATTATTATTATTGTCAATATTATTATTAATATTATTATTTTTAAACTTTGCTTTGTAAACTCACTAAAAAAGGAAGGGGGTAATATGGAGAAAGACTATGTAGAGTTTGTAAAGTGGAGAATAAACGTCACTTACCACTTCTTGTGAAACAGGTTTTGTCTTCTCTTCCAAAAGCTACTTGTTACCAGTACCAGTATACTTCTAAGAGATATATAGTGGTCTGTGAGCAGCCTCTTATATAGCAGACATATAGTGATGTCATGGGGTATTGTGAGTACAGCATAGTATATGTGATGTAACCCAGAGTAGCCAATCAAATATCAGCTTTAGTTGGTTGAAGTCTGTCTAATGAAATTAAATATCTGATTATGTGGCATAGCTCTCTCCCTGATCTCATCTGTCATTTTAGAACAGGCAGAGTGTATGGAGAAAGGTGACTTGCAGGCTGCACTACTAAAATAGTGTGTAGAGAGTGACTAGAGCTTTAGACAGGGTGAAATAGGGAATTCTACATAGAAAACAATAGCTGTGATTATTTTTATTTTTGCTAAGGTCATGAAGCAACCAACACTGAAGTTATCCAAGTATAAACATAGCAAATAGATAGCATCTACGACTAGCGTAGTAACGTTACCTCACAGTGCAGGAGTATTACAAAAGTAGTCACAGTGACCGACCAGGAGTTTTTTAAGAGAGAGAAAGAAAAAGAAAAAGAGAAAAAGGAAGAGAGGAACAAGAAGGGAAGGAGGAGAGAAGAGTGGAGTGGCTAATTCCCTGTTAGGAGACAAGATAAGCAAGGAGGTAAAAGTAAAGATGGGGAGGACAAAGGGTAATGTGAGGTCACAAGAAAGGAGAACGGGATTGGAAAAAAAAGAGACCCACAGGTCCCAAACCTTGGTGAAAGTAAGCTGTGATTATTTTTAATTCAGTTTATTCTATAGCACTCAGTCAGCTAGAATAGCTGCTGATCGCCTGGGTGTTTAGATAGAGTACTGGCTACTGTGTATGTGTATAGTATAGTATGATACATGTATATATAATCCCTTAGGTCATGTGACAGTGTTTCATAGAAAATGTGTTTTTCATTTTGCAGGTTGAATAGACTGATCTAAAGTCATGATGAATCTAAACACCAATTAAATACATTTTGTGCATTTATCTGTCTTCTGGGGAAAAGGAAAGTTACTAGTGAACAAATTTAATGAAAGGAAATATAACAAAGAAAAATAGAAACACACTTCTTGTATATAAAATGCGAGATCTAGACTAAACATGTCCTAATACAGATGCCTATCAGTTCTTCTTATTTACCACATACTACAGTTCTTCCAAAACTCTTGACGTAACTTTGGCATAATGAGACGTGGTCCCTTTCCATGACGTATTTTGCATGAAATAGTACTGTGACAGGATGCCACCCTGTCTGTTGTTGCTGGGAACTGGCTGGGCTTACTTTGCCACCGTCCCCTTTCGTCATTCCGAATACACCCCTCCTGTTGCCGCAGTAGGAGAAGCCTGCTGCCACCACTGGATGCCACCTTTATGGCATCCAGAACCGCGTTCCTTCTCTGTAACTGTCGCTGCTAGTGTACTCCAGTGCTGGTACACTTGGACTGGTATCCCTGACCGCTTAATATGGATCAGGATGCTGTAGATGGATCCCCCCTGGCCTATCACACTGGCCAGAGCTGCTGGGGAGCGGGCAGAGCACCCTACAGTGCAGTGTGAAGAGCGAACAGTTGTCATGTGACAGCAAGAGATCACATGATCCCTTTGCACATGCGCTGTCCAGTTCTGCTCTACGGGCAGAACTGGACAAAAATGAAAAGTGAAAAAAATACCAATTACGAAGATGTACACCAGCTTGTCGTACATTAACATAACAAGTTTCCTGAAAATTAATAATTTTCAGAACTTGTTAGATTGCGCTACGGAGCAGTCACCATACTATTTTATGGTGACTGCTCAGAAAAACGAAATAGAACGCAAAGCAGCAGATATCCACAATACCTGCTGCGATGCAACAATCATAAATTTGAAGAATCCTCCAAATTGTGTCTGTATCACTGTAATTGTCCTTTAGTTAAATTACATTAGTTGATAAATAGGCCCCATAGTCTTTGTATTAAAAACTACACATATGGATCTCACTAAACAGACCAGATAACAAATAACGTTTAGGTAGAGCATATTTATACCCAGATTAAAATGGAAGCGTATATTGAGATTTTATTTGAATATGGTCAGAAATACGCTCAAGTTCCGTGCTCGCATTTTGCATGCAATTTGCATCTGAAGATGAATCAGGCCTCTTATATTTCACCATGATTTTAAGAAAATATGGCTTAAAGGATCTGTTTCTACTACTGCACAAATTGTCAAGGGTGCAGAAACATTATACATTAAAGCCATAAATGGGTATACATCTTATGTAACAATAGAAAACTTCAAGATGATAGACGCAATCAGCTGGGAATTAGGCGATGTAATTTATGTACTAGAATTTCCTTACAGTCTACACGTATGTACATGTTCAGAATCATTGAACATACCCGGGTTATTAGGAAGAGACTACAAATTCATTCAGTTTCTTATGATTTTTATACCCACCAGAATAAAGGTGCTTTACAATAAATTGTTATTACTAACTCAGATATAAAAAAAAACTGGAGAGGGGCGACTACACCTCCACTCTTCCAAGGACAAATTGCGGTTTCACGAGGCTTAAATATAGATTTAGAATACACTGTATGTCTTACAAACAGGTATAAACTTATTAATTTCAATATTAATACTGTTTATAGTACTTTTAATTGATGTCTTAATCCACACATTCCACATAATTGTAAAAAAAATATTTATTGTTTGTTATTCTGCTTCTTATTCATATTTATTTAAATATTTGTTCTCTTGTGTTTTTATACTTGCTCTTTTTTTTCTTAAAACAGTTTTGCCCCATGTGTGTGTGTGTGTGTATATATATATATACACACACACACACACACAGAGGTCGACATGGACATTTAGAACTGTCGGTATGAAAAATGTAATGAAAATGTAAGTTAATGGAGTTTGATAGTTTTAGAATGAAGGCAGTAGGAGGAGTGGCCTATACAACTAAACCTCCACTTTTGATATATATATATATACACAGTTTGTATACATGAATTTTCTTCTTTTTTTTCTTTGATGCATCATTGAATCTGGCTATACGTAACTGAAAGAAGCCAAATGATAGTTATTGCACTTAAGAGACGCCTTTGTCTTTTTTCTTATCTATCTATAGATCCCATATTTTCCTGAATGAACAAACAGGAGGCAACAAGGACAGAAGCGAGACCTGTAACTTCGGCAGGCTGTACGCCATCATATATTGTTAAAAATAATGTGCTATTTAGAGTGTATATACACATAAGCAATATAAACATGTGGAATAGTTGTGCCAATACAGATATATTTATATATTCTGTGTATATATATATATATATATATATATATATATATATATATATAGTAATATATATATGTGTATATATATATTTATTAATATATTTACACAGTACAGAACAGGGGGAGCAGGGCATTCCGGCTTTCACCCGTACCTTCTTGTCATATAGGAATGTGCCATGTAGAGAAATTTCACAAATATCTCAGCATAAACATGCAATGAATAAGTCAACATCATTTATAGAAAGAACACAGGTTTAGCAAAATATACTTGCTTACAGTTCTGTGTCAACAATCACTTTCCCCACGTGTTCGTCTGGTACCTACCAACACTCTCTTTGTGCTAAGAAATGCACATGGCCTACCCCTGCATCTTACAATAGGTCTTGTAACCAGTTTTATCAGTAATAACTATCATCATTATCATCATATATTTACATACCGCCACTAATTCCGCAGCGCTGCACAGAGAACTCACATCAGTCCCTGCCCCTATCCAGCTTGTAATAGACAAACTTCTTCTGAAAGAAGCTGGTCAAATATTTCAAATGTAAGTGCTGTATCCAAATGATTATAGGTCTCCATTACTTACGCGTTTCATCTTAAGTTACGGTTTCCTCAGAGGATAACGCAACCATATTGCCATTGTCTAGCTATTTATATACCAGCACATTTATTAAATTAAATCAGCCTCAGCTGTGAATGATGGGCTGAAATCTCACCTACATATATGTAATTATCAGCATTGTTTATTTATATGGCCCCTGACATAATCATACAAATATGATATACGTGACAACAGTAATAACATAATAAGAGGAACATGGGAACAGTTGAGTAGAGTAATAAATGCATATCATGCAGAAACATTCAGCATGACATGACAGGGACAAACAAGGATAACTTAGAGTAACAGATAAGAAACATAGGTCAGAGGTCAGCAGGAAACTTGAGGACTCAACATAAAAGATCTATAAAAACATTTCCTTTTTCTATCCTACGAAAAATCCTTACATGAAGAAATCCCTCTGTAACATGTGGAACTATTATATCACACTGCACAGATTGCGTTACGATAATCCCTACAATGAAGATCTCGCTTAGCGCAATAAGATGATGGCAACAAGTGTTCTATATCATCATCATCATCATTTACTTATATAAATTCCGCAGTGCTGTACAGAGAACGCACTCACATCAGCCCCTGCCCCATTGGAGCTTACAGTCTAAATTCCCTAACTCAGACACATACAAAGACAGACTAGGGTCAATATAATAGCAGCCAATTAACCTACTAGTATGTTATATGACACTTTACAAGTAGAATTCACACATATGATTCTTTAGAAAAAACGCACAAAACATTTGGGGGTCTATTTACCAATGACCGCATAATATGAATGAAACTTTTCAATCCTCATTGCATAGATGCTGATTGAAAAGTTTCTCATATGTATTAAAAAATCAACACAGGAACAGCCGTTCCGAAAAACGGCTGCTCCTGTGAAGATTAACACTTACCTGTCACTGAAGTCTTCTCTTCTCCTCCCTCTGCGGTGCTGCTCGCCCCTCTTTCAATCCCTGTGCGCATGCGCCAACCAGTAAACTCGGGCATGCGCACAAAGATCCCTGTCTGACGGAACCTGAGGCAAGTGTGGAGGGATCACATGATCCCACCACACATGCGCTGTGCAGCCCTGCTCGTCAGAGCAGCGCTGTTTTCAGTGAAACTTTTCAATTATGGTAATGTACGCCAGCTTCATATGGCGTACATTAGCATGATTGAAAACTAAGTATCAGTCATTGATACATGACGTAACTGAGCACTTCCCATACACTGTTATGGGGAGTGCTCAGTAAACCGATGAGAGAAGCAAAGCAGCAGATATCTGAGATATCTGCTGCGATGCTGCAATAATATATAGTAATTTAGTGGTAAGTCCCCGAAAACTGCTGTTTTCGGGGATTTACCTCTAAATTAGAGGGGAGGGATCTTTGATAAATAGGCCCCTATGTGCTAATGGATATATTAGGGTTCTTCACTTAACCGCTGCTATACCAATTAGCAGGTACTGTGCCAAATCTATCATCAGAAACCAACAAACCAACATACAGGGGAGCGCTGGTTAAAGTGAAAAATACATATCGGGCCTGAGTCTGAGTCATTAAGCAAAGTAAGGGGGGAAAATGGAGTAAGTTTTCTCCTGGACAAACCATGTTACAATGCAATGGGTGCAAATGAGTTTATTATTTTGCACATAAGTTAAATACTGGCTGATTTTCCATGTAGCACACAAATACATGATAGCTTTATTTTTACATTGAAATTTAAAGTTGATCTAGGCCCTACCCCACCTATAAATCTACCATCACATTTTAAATTTACCTCCCCCTCAAATGCAACATGGTTTTGCCAATGTGCAAAGTTACTCCTTTTTTTGCTTTACTTTCCTTAATGACTCAGATCCATCATATTTATTCTAGTTCTAAATTAAATAAATAATTAAATAAATTATATGTCATAAAATCACAAATAAAATATCACATGTAACGATCCCACTAAATGTGACAAGTAAAAAGGTGAAATTCACATTCCAAATATATAATCTCAAATGTCCTCCAGCTCAATCATACTCATGAAATGTTCATATTGTAATTGTCCAGGCACCTGCAAATATCAATCCTCATATACAGATTTGCTTTTGGTATTTCAAACTTTGTGATTTTATAGATCCAAATGTTTGTCTCCTTAATGGAACCAGGATGAATTGATATTTTGCTACGTATAATCCTATATATGCAGTCAATATTCAATGATAATATATTGGCAGCATTCCCATAGAGTATTCAGATGGTAACAAATTCAATCTGTTTTAGGCAACAAACAGAAGCCATGAGGAAAGTTCTCTTTACTGCCAAAGAATAAATTGTTTGCTGTACCTTAGTCCAAGAAAAGAAGGAAACTGCACTTGGTTGCAATCAGGGGCATAGGAACGAGAATTTTCATGGGAGGCAACAGGCTAAAGACTACTATAGGGCTTGTAGCCCCTTTTCCTTGCATTTGGTATCTCGTTTTACAACAGTTTTAACTGTGACTGTAGATACACAAAGACTCCTAATTCTATGTTAATTGTTGTCAGTGTTTCAGGGTTTGGCCAAAAATGTATTTATACATTATTAAATAAATATTATTATTATTAATATTAATTACCAATTAGTACAATAGCCTAGTTTTTATTCAGATTTCGTGGACAGTCTAATCTCATTTGGGAGTATTTTTGAATCTATAGTCACTGCCTCACTAGTTATGATATTTGCTATAAATTTAAATTGCTATATCTCATGTTTGTTACTGGACGCACTGCACGAAATTCAGGGTAAAAGTAGAGTGAATAGTTGTTCAACATCAATACAGGTTATTTATTAAGTGTTTATGAACACAGCACTTAGAGTTTTCTAAATAAACAAATCAATCAATCTGTATCAAATCTATACTAAGGCAATCTATATTAAAGAACATTTGGTAGTTATTCTAAGACAATCTATCATTTAAAAAAGTTTCACAAGTTTAGAGCAGACACCATGACTTCAGAAAGTAGCATGAAGGATTTTGTTTAGAACTTCATGCGGAGACAAAACACAGTTTTTGCCCACCCAATAGACATCATGGGAGGGCAACTGCTCCCTCTGCCCCCTACACCCCTGGTTCCAATGAGACTGGAATATCTGTATTTACATTGTTCCCACAAGCAAATATAAACGTTATTCAGTGATGAGCCGAGGATGTTAGCAAAACTCGCTCACAATAGTTTCACCTCACGCGTTTCTCCATCTCTTTAGTGGAGGTTTCCTCAGAGGTGATTCTTTAGCACTTATCCCTCTTGATACAATAACAAGCGCTGTGTCAGCAAACACATACAAAATAAGAAATTCCACAACAAATTGTAGAGGAATTGCATCTAAATGTATCCGCAATTATACATTCACAGAATATGTCTTGTTATATTTCCAATAAATGAAATAATACTCATTTGACAGAATAGCCGTACCAGAGCATCCTAACGTAATTCATATACAATGCACCATGTAATAAGGGGAGTGATGAATTTGAAACCAAATGTCAGTAAATAAATATTGAACTAACTCTACTATGTCATGTGACCACTCTGAAATTCCCTTTTGATACATAATAGAGGTTGCTACCCTAGCTAAATGTACAGCAATGGTATCCACCAAAATGGATAACTATAAAAATGTGGTCTTTATGGGCATATGTTCAGTAATTCATCTAAAGATGCATCCACCTGGAAAACAGAAGCATCAGCCATACAAGTGTCCTCAGGGGAGGGCTGGAAAATTTTAGCTCGGGGAGCAAGACTCGACTCAGCAGCCAATTAGGAATGTTTTAAAGGAAAAAAAATGCAGGTGGCCCAGTGACCAGCCCAGGGTAGACCACAAAGTGACTGGCCCGGGGGGGGGGGGGTTCAGATGCCCCCTTGCCCCGTAGCCCAGCCTGTGTCCTCCACACTCTCCCATAGAGAATCGGTAGAGAAAGCATAGCGGATTTACAGTGTTTGTAGTAAATGCTAAACTCACATTACCTTATTTGTACACAACATAATATAATGAAGTGTCACATACACAACAGAGAATAGTATCACCAATTTTTAATAAATGCAAAAGTTCAGTATAAATTCTAATTAAAGACAAGCACAAATGCACAATACAAATTTAATACAATAAAAATTAAAGTTAAAATAAAAACATCTGTTATTTCCTCCTGTAAGAAGTAAATGTTGGTCTTCTTTTCTGTAGTAGTCCAGATGTAAATTCAAATCAAACAAACAGAACAGACATCCGCGATTTGATATAATATAATGGCATTGCTAATGATTTAAGTACTATAGCTAGAGGGGTTAATATGCGATCACCCAATGGGAAGCAGCTAGCAAATGCTGAGGATAGTTATCATCCTCATTGCATTTCATTGCACCAGCCCTCCAGCACCTCCAAGAGATACGCTTCCTAAAAGACGTATCTGTGGATGCGACCAAGTTATTATCATTGTTTATGTATTTAAAAGGCACCACAGATTTTGTAGAGCTGGATACAGAAACAATTATGTGCCACAATTACACCCTCTATATAACTTCTTATTTGCAGATGGCTGTTTTAGACCACTGCAATTTTCTTACCAGTGAGTGAATTTTCTCAAAACTGAGTGTTTCCCTTTAAACCATGAATATGTTGCTTTCAGAGCAACATTTTGACAGTGGAACTGCTATGGAGTGATGGGGAACAGCGTGTGACACTGCCCTAAATTGAGATGTGGTATATGTATCTGTGTACAGTAAGCAGTGTTTTTGGCAATTTGAATCTAAAAGCCTAGTGAGGTACATGTGGAGCCTCCAACATTACCCCCTCCACCGGGTACAAAATGCTCTGCTCCCACTCTTTACACTTACTATTGTAGTTTCATGTGCTGAATGACATGAAGTGTGCATTAGAACAGGCCTAATGTGTGAAACCCATTCATGTTTCTGTTTCGGTACATTGTCATGCAATTCAGTGTGAATACAATACAGGTTTTACAGCTCCTTCCAGACCAGATGTGTATTGTTTTCTTTTTGTGATGAGTGAATGTATGTAAATTCCACAAAGTACTGTAAAACACATTATACTTGTGAATGAAACCTCAGGAGCTGCCAGATGAATTCTAGTTTTATCCAGACTCACTTGTCTGGTCACATTGTATAATGACACAGGTCGTGTAAACCTTGTGAGCTGGTACTTTTAGTGCCACAAGCTTCAGGTTACTCATCTTGGCTGGCAGAGAATGCTGGCACTTGTAGTTCTACAACAGCTGTTCTGCAGCAACCAAAGCAGGGTGTAATGCAAACAACAAGCATGTGACAGGGATACTTGCTCTCCAGATGAAGCAGTTAGTTGTTGGAATGTAACCTTACAGCACTAAAAGGTTAAGGTTAATTACATGATAATGATCTCCATCTAGGCAGTTGTATACAACGCTACTGCAATAATGTTACATAGTGCCAGACGTGGTGTCAAGGACGAGTATCATCTGAAAGACAAAAAAAACATTACACAGCACAATTTAGGCTGTCCGCCCCCAGTCAGCAGAGGAAGTGGAAAGTGCTGGGTCTGCAGAGGGAGAAGTTAGAGGAAGAGGGGGACAGCAGGGAAGCACAGGAAGACGGTGGTAGGAGATCCCATATGAAGATCACATAGAGAGGAGTCACTGTGATGGTGCGAGGGGGAGTGAGGAAGTAAATCAGAGACGGGGATTAAGAATAAATAGATCTGGCAAGAGGTGAGCTGAGACTTGTACCAGTGTTTTGTTTATATCCACCTCCACCCTCCCTTCTCTGGTCCCTCAGTCCTTCCTTCATAATTGACTTCATTCAAGAAATGTGAGGAGGTGACAGAGAGCTGGAGACAACTGGGTACAACCTCCCTACACTTAACTTTACTGATGAGCTGGTATATGCAGAGAGGAGTCGGTAGCTGGAGGTAAGACACACTACAACACCTAACACAAAGACACACTATACTGCAGAGTCTATACCACGCACCTAACACAAAGACACACAGCACCTAACACAAAGACACACTATACGGTATAGTTTATACCACACAGCTAACACAAAGACACACAAAACTGTTGCTGCTCACAGACAACTATTGGGATACATTTGTACATAGCTTACACTTACATTAGATGTTGTGTATAGATAAAGATTCGCACACATTCACACTCATGCAGGTTAATATGCGGTTTTTATACATTACATACCATTTTAATGGTGATGATGTTGATTGTTTATCAGAGGTAAGCAACCTGTGTCTCTCTAGCTATTTAACAACATACAAATATTCTATTGCTCTGTACACACATACACATCCCTTTATCTACCCTTCATTTACACAGATTTGTTAGACAAGTACTACAAAGACAATTACTTGTATAAGATAATGGTTTGACTTTCAGGGGTCTTGTTGTTGTTATTTTCAGCATTGTGAGCCATTAATTGCTCCTAGGATATATGTAAATGTACTGTATATGTATAGGCATTTTAAGTCTAAGGGGTATATTTACTAAACTGCGGGTTTGAAAAAGGGGAGATGTTGCCTATAGCAACCAATCAGATTCTAGCTGTCATTTTGTAGAATGCACTAAATAAATGACAGCTAGAATCTGATTGGTTGCTATAGGCAACATCTCCACTTTTTCAAACCCACAGTTTAGTAAATCTAGCCCTAAATGTGGTATGTTATTAGTAATAATTGGCTGTAGATTATATTGATAAAATTGACTGTTATCACTTCACTATTCAGAATCACAATTCACTATTCAGAATATTCAGAATATGTACAGTGTTACAAGTTACAACTTCTAATGTATAACAATTACCCCCATCCCGACTGCAGTTAACTATGTACTGGAGGTAAACTAAGATAATAATATATAAGTCACATAGCTGATCAGTGACAAGCGAGGAGTAGGAACCAAGCGGGATGGGAGGGAGTGTGGAAGGAGATGAGGTTGGAGTAGTAGTGTACATATGATGCACAGGCTATTTAGGAATTTAGGGGGCATTACAGCTGCATGGAATTCTCCTGTCGAAATAAATATTAGCTGAGATGTTGGAGATTTAAATACAAATATAATAAAAAGCTACTGCAGTACCACTTGGCTCCAAAACAGAGCCAATCTGTTTTTCCAATATTGAGTTTTTAGACCCATGAGAACACTTGTTAATAAACTATTTTAGGGCAGATTACATAGAGGCATATTTATTAACCACCACATTTTCAACACAATCCATTTCAATCCTTATTGCAAAGATAAGAATTGAAATATCATAACTATTTATTAAAATTCTTCACTAGGAAAAGCAGTCATGAAAAACTGCGAGGACCCATCTCCTATGTCCTCTATGGTGACTATCGCAAAGTGGGACACCTTTGCGACAGTGACCGGAGGGGAGAGCAAGTAAGTTGCAGTGAGGGATCTGAAGTTTCCTCTACCGCAATGCTTTCCCCATAGGCTCCAATGGCTAGCGCCAGCTTCAGCTGGCGTTTGTCATGGAGCACAAGTTCCAAAAATCTTTGCATTTTGGAACTTGTTAAATGGTGCAAAATAGCAGTCCCCATAGAAACCTATGGGGACTGATTTTGCGTTCAAAGTGACAGGGAAAGCAGCAGATATCTCTGATATCCGATATCTCCAATATCTGCTGCGATGCCCTAGTAATAAAATAAGAAGATACTTTAATATGCGGCTATCCCCCCAAATACTGCTGTTTTCAATGAAAAACGTCTGATAAATAGGCCCCATAGAGACTAAACTTACTATCATATTATCCTTACTATTATTATAGATGAAGGATTTATTGGTTTGAGAAATTGATGGAACCTGCTCCCATGAAAAGCGATACTGTTGCAATCCTTGATAAATACATTTCCCTATGCTTTACATGTAGATGATTTCGCTTGCGAGACCCGACAAATCTTTCCACTGGAGATAGGGATTTTTGTCCTATAATAAATAGACCCCCAATGCCTGAACTATAGCCAAAGCAAAATTTCAACACAAATATATTGCAGTGGCTATTATTTATTACATAGTGCTGGATTTAGCCTTCATTTTTGATATTAGTTGAAATGAAGTGACCTAATAGACTGACCGTTACTTATCCCACATGTTTTCACACAAGGAAATCAGGAAAATATGCCAACAATTCATGTTATGCCACAGCAGTGTCCCCAATTCATATTATTCCAATATTGGCAAACAGAAGTGCCTCCAATTTTATATATATATATATATATATATATTTACACACATTGGGGGGTATTCAATTGTTTATTTTAACGCGCTAAAACAAAAAAAAACGAGCGCTCTAAAAAAACTTCATATTATACGGTAATTTTGCGCACGTAAACAGTTAATACGGTACTTACTCGCTGCCAGCGGGCTGAATTTCAGCTCGCTGCTCAGGGAGCTGCGAGATGAAATTTAGCGAGTAATTACCGTATTAACGGTAATATTTTTAGAGCGCTCGTTTTTTTTGGTTTTAGCGTGTTAAAACAAACAATTGAATACCCCCCTTATGACGGATCATATATATTAATGAAAAATATGCAGACTGCAGCTCGCCGACGGAGGGGTGTGTCTAGCATCATCTAGATTAAAGGCTGTCTATAAGTGCCAGACAGTAGTGCCCCCAGTTCATATTATGCCACGTTAAAGCCCCCAGTTCATATTATGCCACGGTAGTGTCCCCAGTACATATTATAGCACAGTAATGCCCCCAGTTCATATTATGACACAGTAGTGCCCCCAGTAGATATTTTACCACAGTAGTTCCTCCAATACATATTATGGCATCATAGTGCCCCCAGTTCATATTATACCTACCAGAAAAGCCCCCCCAGTTGATATTATGCCACACAGTGCTGCTCACAATTTCATATATATATGAAACCCGGAGACACCCCATACTCACGCCTTTGCCTGTTGTGAATGTATATGCACTAGCCTAAGTGTGATTGGTTGCTATTGGTTACCTGGTCCTATCATGGAGCTTATTATAATTGTGCCGTGTTGGTACAGTTTGAATTCTGTGCCCACTACTACATATAGACTTGCACATAGACTCACTATCTGGTGTATTGTTTGTAGAATTATCCATTACTTAGATGTGGTTATTTAATGCCCTCTCTCTTGTAACAAAACAAACTGGTAATAATAGATAACACAGATGAGCTGTCATTGAAACCAGACAGTATTTGGCTTGTGTTAGGGGTATTATTACACAACTTCCATTGTTAGTGGCTTAAGTATCCGCCACGGTATGCTGACTTATTTAGTGCGTGTTTTTTGTCCTTGTAGCTGTACTATAACTCCATGACTGAAGGACTGACCAATACTTTGTAGAGTTCACTCGAGACATGGACAAGATTCAGCACTCGGGCCTTTGTGGCATCGCTGTGGGAATGTTGTTCAGTGATATACGTTTACTGTACGTTAGATGGTGCACATAGCTCGCATAGCTACAGGACGCTATTTGCCACAGTTGGAAGTGTACTATGCTTCCACCATGGTATGTGCTCACAGGGTTGTAATTAAATGAGATGTACACACAAATTCAACATTAAATGTAAAACCCGCACCCACCCCTTATGCCAAATAGTGTTCAGGAAATCTCTTCCCCCGTCCCTTCGTCGCTCTGTGTAACAATTTCCCTGCCATGGCTGGTGGAAGAATTTCGGACCACTACACATCAGTCCTGATTGCATGCTTTCAATGTGAAAACATTGCAATATAGCATTTCTGAGCCTTATAAATATTCCCTTTTATTTATTGTTATTTTTAGCTGTTGATGCCACTGAGATACATTAGATACAATTTGATAACATTTACTAAAAAAAAGTCTGCATTTCTGTTTTTACTTTCACTGTTAAAAAAAACCTTTTTTCCCCATGTAGTGTATGCAGGTTCTACATGAGATTATCACACAATACCTACTTTAGACTCCTTTACAATCATTAAGAGTAATCTGTTACTGGCCTGTGACCCATTGAGTTGATTATTTAATAGAATTCATTGATTTGTTGTACTTGCCTATAACATGTCAGCTTTTGCTTTCCTGTTTGGGTGCAGCCAGAGATATATTGTTATTATTAACTCTGATTTTGTGTCGTAATGAATACATTTGCTATTATTATAGTAGAACTCTGTGTTCATTGTATGTACACAGGAGTACAGGAAATTACTACACAGGTCACTTGTGACCTAGAACAGCAGGAGATGATTGTTGCTTGATGCAACATAGATTAGATGATAAGGTAGACTTCAATCAACATGGCAAGTTCACTTTACAAGCACTCAGCAACAAAATGACCCTAATTTCCATTGTGCTGGTTCATGCAGATACAACGTTTGGATCCTGCTTGTACAGTTGCTTTTAAAAATCAGAATATGTGTTCATGCAGTGTGACTTGTGAAGCTAGACTGGCTCTCTATGACAATATATGCTAATGTAAGCTTTATGTTAATTGATTACATATGTATATATTAACCCTGATGCTAATATGTATATATTTACCGTGATGCTATGAACTAAATTAATAGCAAGTGTTTTTTTTATCAGTCATATTTGCAGGATTGCTCTACAAATCATCAATCATTAAACATTAGTCACATTCCTCACAAGTGTCCTTCAGGATACAAATGCACCTGTTCCTTTTTGATTTAACATTGTCCCACTTTTTCATAGTACGGATCATATAGATCAGTTGGATAGCTGATTGTCTCCACACAGGGGAATCTAATCTACTACACTAGTTATGCTCTATTGTTCTTTTTTTCTATTTTACTACAGATCCTCTAACTGGCTAAGGACCATACAAGAGAAATCTGTAAATTGTTCACTATTATTATTATTATTATTATTATTATCATTTATTTGTTAGGCGCCACAAGGTTTCCGCAGCGCCGCACATGGTACAAACAGTAGACTATACAGGGTATAACAGTACAGAACAATAAACAAAAGTACCAATACTTCAGAAACTCCAGGCAGGCAGATGCAATAGACACGGAGCAGAAGAACAGGTGAGGAGACAGGAGGGAAGAGGGCCCTGCTCAAGCGAGCTTACATCCTAAGGGAGGGTTAAACAGACCAGGCACAAGAGGAGCCAGTTGAGGGAATGGGAGAGAGGGGAGAATGAGTGGAGGAGATGGGGGTTAAGTGGATGGTTGGTAAGCTTTGAGAAAGAGGTGAGTTTTGAGTGCACGTTTGAAGGAGCACAGAGTAGGAGAGAGGCGGATGGAGCGAGGGAGGTCATTCCAGTGAAGGGGGGCTGCACGGGAAAAGTCCTGGATTCTGGAATGGGAAGAGGTGATGAGAGAGGAGGAGAGGCGGCGGTCATTGGCCGAGCGCAGGGAGCGGGTGGGAGTGTGAATGGAGAGGAGGTTAGAGATATTAGGGGCAGTAGAGTTGGAAAGAGCCTTGTAAGTGGTGGTGAGGAGTTTGAAAAGAATTATGTAGGGGAAGGGAAGCCAGTGTAGGGCAAGGCAGAGAGGGGAATCTTTTAGTCTCCCATAGTCCTGGGGTAGGAGCCAGCCACCCAGTAGTATAGCAAATGTGTTTAAGTATTAAAAATAATGAGAAGAAAACAAAAATGCTATGTTAAACAGTATTTAGACATAATAGAAGTGTATGCCTACTAATAGATGACTGAGAAATGACAGGCGGTTCACGAGGCTATTCCACTCCTATGGTGTATTTTAACGTGATGCACTTCCAGGCCGGACGATACATGAGCAGAGGTCAGGGGAAGCGTGTGCATGAAAATATAAAATCCGACAGTGACAGCTGTAGATTTTTCGGCATTCTATTAAGGGTCATCTTATTATATTAGGTGTAAATATTTTTGTCTGACATGTTTAGGCTAAGTAATACCTCATTTGATGTAATTTTTAGTCTTTAAGATAGATCCCCAATTCTAAAGTGCTACGGAATCTGCTGGCGCTATATAAATAAATGATGATGATGATCATGATCTCCTTTAATTAATACTAAAATGATAATCTCTCTCTATTCTCAATTTTAACTATATAATTGACAGGAAGTAATATATTTTGCATATAGAGTGAATGGGATCTGGTAGCTTACACTTTTTAAATAATGCATTATAAGACTCAAATACTTATTGTGGGGAGACAACAAATCAATTATATTTTTTATTTTTAGAGAGCAAAAAGAATGTTACCAATATTTATTGTTCTTGTCTGTTTTTTTTAACTTTGTTATTTTCAAATGGATCCAACCAGTTTAACTTTATGGTTTAACAAGTGATAGATTAACTGCTGTCATACAAAATTTGGGATTATTTATTAAACTTAACTATAATTTGTCTTGGACAACCAAGACAGATTATTTGCATGTATTTCCTTATGAACTGGGAAATATAATGAGCAACACGGTAACATTTCTACCGTGCTTTCCCATACCTTACTGGGGCAGCACGGTGGCTTAGTGTTTAGCTCTTCTGCCTCACAGCGCTGGGGTCATGAATTTGATTTCCAACCATGACCTTATCTGTGTGGAGTTTGTATATTCTCCCTGTGTTTGTGTGGGTTTCCTCTGGGTGCTCCGGTTTCCTCCTACACTCCAAAAACATACAAGTAGTTTAATTGGCAGCTATCAAATTGACTCTAGTCTCTCTCTCTCTCTCTCTCTCTCTCTCTCTCTCTCTCTGTATGTTAGGGAATTTAGACTGTAAGCTCCAATGGGGCAGGGACTGATGTGAGTGAGTTCTCTGTACAGTGCTGCGGCATTAGTGGTGCCATATACATTGATGATAATGATGCAAGCATACACTATATTACAGTAAGGGATTATTGTTAGGGGTGTTGTAGAGGAATCCTTCTCTGTGCATTTGGGAATTGTCTGAAGTATGATCAAACTGCCAGTAAATTTATGAAGCCTTTTGCTATGCCACATTTTGGATTGTAACTTCTATGTGTTTTAACATTTTGAAAGGATTTGCCTTTAGTTGTGTACAGCTAATTTGCTATGAAGGAGTCTACAGTATACAGCCTCATGACCAGTGTTTAGTTCAATTCCATGTCCAACGCTCACCTTTTCTGCCCAGGTGCTGACCCAGTCATCATTCTATGCCTCAGGTCTGTGACAACACAGAGCTTCTAAAAGGGATATCTCATGAGTCTTTTTACATGTGGACCAGAAGACCCCACGTGTTATGACTTGGGGTATATTTATCAAGCGGTAGTTTGCTGTCTTTTTTTTTAAACGTCAATCTTATTAAAGACAAAGCCCAGCAAAATTTTGAACTTATATCCCTTCCCTTCCTTACATTAACGGCCTGCTGCTTCCTCTTCCTCCACTGTGCAAGGCTCTGTGCTTTCTGCTCACAGAAGAAGAAAACATCAGAGTTCTCCTCTGAGCAGAATTTAAGTTTGGAGCTGCACACAGAGCATTCCGGGGCTTTAAATGCCTATCGGTGTACACGGGCACAAACTAAGGAGCTCATCAAGCTTCCTGGTGGCTGCAGAACACAGAGAGGAGCAGGGCCCAGGAACAGCACGGGTCACAGCTACCTGTGGGCCCAGCATATCCCAATAGTTACCGCAATGCTTGTGTTAGCTACTTGTACATGTGATTTGCCTATGATATTGCAGTAATTGTCCTAACACCAGTAAACAAAACCTATTATATCTGTTGTTCCATACTATAATTGTGCAGTGATCTCCATTGGCCAGTCTTAATTTGGACAATTGCACTTTGCTTTATGGGACTTTATGTTCACATTAAGACCTATGTCTAGTATAGGGTGTTTGTATTTGCTTAGCTGTAATAAATATATAGGTTGTGCTTATAATATATCAGCCAATGGAAATTCCCATTTATTACATAGGAGTATCTGATGTGATACAACAATATGTTAATAGACCTCAATTGTACTGGCAGAAATCTATTATCAGGGCACTTGTGCTGTTATATGTAATAGGATCAGCGGCGTTGGTGGCAGATATTAAACCACAAGAAGCTTTGAGAATTAACCAATTGTTGGTTTTATTTCAGAACTTGTTGTAACAGATGATATATACACAGTTGAACTGTATAAATGTGATAACTGGAGCTGCATTCTTTTTGTGTAAACTTACCTATATAAAGATACATAAAGTGACCAGAGGCACAAAAATATATACAAGCAACCTGTTCTCTGACATTGCCCACAATATAAGCTTACCATTTGCATATATTCATACACTATAATAGTGTTAAGTACAATAACTGCATAGGTTTGTCATACTGCCTGTCTGTTGTTGACAGTATCATCTGTGAGCAACTGTATATATGTATATATCATTTGAAATAAAATCAACAAATTTGTTAAGTCCAAAAGCTTGTGGTTTAATATCATCTACCACCAACGGCACTCACACCTATTACGTATAACAGCACAAGTGCTCTTATAATGGGTTTCTGCCAATAAAAAGCTCCTGTGCTGACTGAAGTGAAGGTGGAACACACCAGCTCTGTCACAGGGAAGAGATTATACTCTGAAGAAGGTGTGACCCCCTCTTCCTGCAATCTGTCAGCACCAGTGACTGAGCTTCCCCAGCCCTTTGTCTTTTCAGTTACCTGCAAATGAATTATACACGTATTGCATTTGTTATTTAGTTTTGTTTAAATTGAAGGTTTGCTTATAACCTTATGGCTGTACAATACATCTTTATATCTTAAATACTAAAATTCCTAATAATAAAAAAATAATATAATAGGCAATAGGACTTTTCACCCTTTGATAAATCTGCCCCTTAGACTTGAGCTAGGACATTTCTCTCTACCAATTTCAAATCTGTTTGCACATTTTAAATCCTTCACTCTCCATCCCTAACCCCCACCCTTGCAATGCATCTTGGTTTTGCTAACATGCAAAATTATACATTTCAGCTGGATTTGCTCCTCAATGTAAATGATGTGAACTATATGCAGTTTATCGCACAGGCTTCTTAATGATTTCACGTTGGTTAATTTATAATTTGTTTTTTTTGTATTTTGTCTTAGCTCCAGGACTCATTGACAAGATGTCAAGTGTACGATTTGAACCCAAGGCAGAGGGCACTGAAGTCAATGGGTGAGTGGTCAGCTAATATAATGTTTATTAAGCAGCATAATGCTAAGCTTCAATTAAGCGAAAATACTACTATGAATGTGCCATGCAAAATGTACTGCAAGACAAAGCAGACATTATACTGTTTTTAATAGCAATTTGACCAGTATTAGTGATGCATATACAATACAGAGGACATCCTAGTAACAGCTGTACAACCCAGAGAGCATACTAGTGACCGACTTATAATACAGAGAGCATTTTAGTGACTCACAGTGAGCATCCTAGGAATAGGTTAGCACTTGGTTAGCACTTGTGCTTCACAGCACTGGGGTCATGAGTTCGATTCCCGACCATGGCCTTATCTGTGTGGAGTTTGTATGTTCTCCCTGTGGTTGCGTGGGTTTCCTCCGGGTGCTCCGGTTTCCTCCCACACTCCAAAAACATACTGGTAGGTTAATTGGCTGCTATCAAAAATTGACCCTAGTCTCTACCTCTCTGTCTGTATGTATATGTCTATGTGTGTGAGTGTGTGTCTATATTAGGGAATTTAGACTGTAAGCTCCAATGGGGCAGGGACTGATGTGAATGAGTTCTCTGTACAGCGCTGCGGAATTAGTGGCGCTATATAAATAAATGATGATGATGAATACAGAGAGCACCATAGTAACTGATAAACAATACAGAGAGCATTCTCATAACTGCAATACAATACAGAGAGCATTCTCGTAACTGCAATACAATACAGAGAGCATTTTTTCTTGTGACCGCCATACAATACAGAGAGCATTCTAATAACACCTATACAAAGCAGAGAGTATCCTACTGACTCTCATATAATATAGACAGAATCCAAGTGACTGCCATAAAGTACAGAGAGCATTCTACTAACTGCCATATAATATAGACAGAATCCAAGTGACTGCCATAAAGTACAGAGAGCATTCTAGTCACTGCCATACAGAGAGCATCCTAGTGACCGCCGTACAATATAGAGATCATCTTAGTGACTATCATACAATGCAGAGAGCAGTGAAGAAAGAACATGATCACTTCAGCACTGGCTTGTTAACCCTTTCACTGCTGCAAAACCTACATTGGTGCTGTTTTGCAGACATCCACGTCGGCTCTATGCAGTAGCATAGAGACACTATAGTGCTCCATGTATTTGGAGCACAGTGGCACCATATGTTGGAATTGTTTATTACAATCATCTCCACCACCTCTGTGATGGCAGAGTATTTTGGCATACAGAGAAGAGGAGGGTACAGTGCACATGACAAACGGTTATTCTTAATCTCATTACAATGTGTACACGCTGCAGCTCCATCTTTACTACTTCTATGGACTCTCCCCCAGCTGATACGGCGGTAATCGTTAATACGATTACCACTATTCCGACATCCACTTCACCTACAAAAAACCGTGAAAGTTTTAAAAAGCGATGTTAATATTTATAGACTTACCTTTAAAGCGACTCTGCACATCACCGATGGACCAAAATGCTGACCGCAAGTGATTTCGATTGAAGAGGTGTCCGGCACTACTGTTTACTGTCATCACTACTTGTATTCATCTGAATTTAAAGTGGCGGGTTATATCGGGTTAAGTGTTTAAACACTTAACCTGCGGGGACCCGACATTGCCACTTTAAATTCAGATGAATACAAGTCGCGATGACAGTAAACAGTAGTACCGGACACCTCTTCAATCGAAATCAGCATTCGGGTACCTTCTAGGTATGCTGTGTGTCTGTACTTTATTAAGTTGCATAATTTGCACTTTTTTCTCTTGAGATCTTTGTGGTTATATTTGCTACAGTTGAACATGACATGCTGTTGATGAACATTTCTTCAGCAATTCTACCTCTTCAATTCATACAACATTATTTAGACTATACATTAAATATATATATATATATATATATATATATATATATATATATATATATATATATTTATGCCCAAACGCCTAAGTTTGCATTTGTCTACATTGAATCCTATCTGCCGCTTATATGGCCAAACTCCCAGATTGTTAATATGCTGATGCATTCAAAAATGTTGAGCAATAACCTTTTTTTATTTACTTTTATTTTAAAAAAAGTAATAACTATACAATACAGGATTTCAGATTATATAAATAAAGTCCAAGTGTATAGTAGGTGTACTACACATGAGCGTTTGGACTGTGTCCTCAGCAGACCCTGTACTTTGTTCAAGCAGCTGAGTAATCCTTCATTGTAAGAATGCTGGTGACTTATTATGCTGAAACAGCTTTTCTGAGTGTTCACATCCATTTAAACAAATGTTATTCTGCATTTGGAAGTGGATGTCTGTAAATGAATACATGGAGCGCATTGTGGGTGGGGAGGGGCTATGTTCATCAATGGGATCCTTCAAGATTTTGGATGTGTGTCTGTATTTTTCTTACTTAAAAATGCATTCATCTATTGCACAGCATAGTAATATAAAATCATGCACAACAATAACCAACATATTATATTATACATCCCAAATGGTCAGCATATTATACTCATCAGTACCCACCAGTTGAACACCTACTAATCCACAATACACCAGCAGTGTCCAACCTATACCAGCAGATTCTACCAGCAGTGCCAGACATACCCAGATGTGACCAATATAGACCTACAAAGGGACACAACATATACTATCATTGTCCAACACATTACGTTGACCTGCATATGCTAGTAGTGCCCAGGATATAGAGTAATATTCAGCTGTGGGTATTATATAATACCAAGCAAATGCCTTTATAACCCCTGGCAAACCATTTCACTAAGTTGTACTTTGGCTAGAGCCAGACGTTCATGTTCACAGACCCCAAACACCACCTCACTTGTGCTTCCAGCAATTATCAAAATATGTCTGTGCTGCAGTATAATCACAGGGTTATATAACGTGGCACTTGGGAGATTTAAAGGTCCAGAACAATAATTGCAATCCAGCACTTAACATGGTGAATAAATACAAGTGTCTTGCTATTCATAAGGAAACGTCCCAATCTGCTAAGATCCAGCCATCATCCTGAGTAACAATAAGCTCTGTAAGATTATTGTGGGGTCACAATGGTTTCTGCTACTCCAGCCAACAGATATGTGTTCTCATAAGATAGATAATAAGGGGATATTACATTTTACACATTAGCTTCAGTGTGTCCCCTCTCTATACTTAAAGTTATAAGTATACTTAAAGTTAAGTTATACTTAACTCGTTCTAAAACTATAAACCTGGAATTTTTTCCATATTCCTTTACAGAATCGGAAAAGGGTTCAGTCAATAAAGAATTCTAGTAGGTTCTTTAATGCATGCCTGGAACTATTCACATATTTGGCCAGGTTTTTAGACAATACAGGTTGAGGGACATCATCCTATGAAATATAGCAACACCTCTAAACTGTTGTACTCAATGGACCTGGCAGTTAATGAGACAGACAGTCTCTACACAGGGAAGTCTTTAAAGTGCTCACGTAGGACGTATAAACAGAAGAGACACCAATTTCTAAGACAAATAGTGATGAAATGTTCAGTATTGACTATAAATACTGGTCTGTGTTGAAATTTTTTACAACTTAGTCTTTATTTTGTTCGATAGATTTGTTTTTTCAGTGTCAGAGGTCCTTAATCTCCTGTGTCAGCAGCATTGTAAATCTTAGAGATAATGAGGAGAACTATGCAAGCTGCACAAATACTCTACATTTGTAGCCTTCAGTACTAAGTGCTGGGTCTGCATGGGCTTCTGTGACCGGCCATCCGTTGCACAATACTGGAGGTCAGAGAGTGTAGTCTACTTATTGTACACACCGCTTAGCTGTGCGCCTGTCCTAGAAGTGATGTTCTGTCCACGATTCCTCTGAGGTCCCATAGATCCCGTCTCATCCCTTGAATTATAATGGATGCACATTGCACCTTCCATTTGCACACTCTCATGATTAAGATAAGACATAAATGCAGGTAACCTGAGCAGCATTTTAGTGGAAAATTAGAAACTTTACCATGAATGAAGGCGGTAGTCCTAAAGTAGTAGCAGGTTAGACTTTGATGTCATTACCCAGTGCCTTTTCCAAAGTGTCCACCAACCCACAAAGCTTTGCTTTTACAGGGGTGTTTCCAAAGACTGTGATATGTATACAAGTATGTGCCCGTAGGATTCGGGCTTCATAATTGGCCCTTAATGTGTTTACCACAAATCAATAAATTACATCTGTCAGTGGTGGAAAACCCTTTAACCTTTGTGTATGTAATGATTTAGCTGACGATCATGGATATATTTAACACTTTTTTTTTCTTTTTCATATATTGCACCTGGCTTAACTACAGGGGGGAAATGTATTACACTGCAAGCTTCCGGCAGGTTTGAAAAATGGCCCTGAAGTGTCTGCCAAACCCACTAAATTCATTCACAAATGTTATTGGTATTTGGAAATAGTGGTCATTTCATCATAAGGGTTTGTTGCCTATGGACACCTGGGAGTAAATATATCATGCTGCAAATTTCCAGTGGGTTTGAAAAGTGGAGATGTTGCCTATAGCAACCAATCAGATTCTAGCTATCATTTTGTAGAATGTACTAAATAAATGATAACTAGATTCTGATTGGTTGCTATAGGCAACATCTCCACTTTTCAAACCCACCGTAAATTCACAACTTGCTATATTTACCCCCAGGTGTCCATAGGTAACAAACCCTTATGATAAAATGACCACTATTTCCAAATACCAATAACATTTGTGAATGATTTTAATGTGTTTGGCAGACACTTCTGGGCCACAGCTCAGTGACACTGTACACATGACACAAGACAAATTCAGTACTTTTATTTGCTGATGTAATAAACACTTGTCATGAGAATTAATTAAATATTTATATTCCAGAGATACTGGTAGGGTAAACAGCTGATTAAATTGGCCCTGGTGTGTTTGTGTTTGGTTGCCTGTGTGCCGTGGTAGAGAAATTTGATTGCAAGGCGCACTTGGGAATAGACTGGGCTTGAATAAAAATGAAACAGTGCCATAGAATATATTGGTGTATATAACACATATATCTTTAATAGGTTTCCCAAAACTGAAGAGAAAGTGCAGATTGATGATGGGAGAAATGAAACAGAGGAGTCAGCAACATGGAACAAGTAAGTGTTATATGACTGACAGTACAGAGAGTGTACAGGCTGTGTATTAGGACTTGTGGGTGAATAGCACGCTCCCATTTGCTACATATAGGGGGAAAGTTTCATTAAGGATGGATTGTTTAATACACATTGCATAGAAGAATACATATTTCAAAGAACTCTGGGTGAAGCCCTTTCCAAATGCTTTTCTTTATAAGTTGCAAAATAGATATCATGTTTTGCTCTGGTGCGTGCAGGCTGCTTCTGTCATCTGTAAAGTACCCAATGTTTTAGGGATTAGTTGGGGCCATGTAAAATAAAAGGTTGGCCTATGTCATAGTAGAATGAGGCCCAGCTCTATAAATATGATTTTCTAACCATAACAAGTAAAGGGGGTCTCCAAAACCCCTGCCCCCAACCTAGTGATTGATTGGATTTAGGCTGTCTCAGGTGAAGTCGTAATTAGTTCCAGTCCGCTATTTAAACCCTGGGAGTCCCTTAGGTTTACCCTGAGAAAGCAGAGCTGTATGAGGGAGAGGTTTATCCTGCCTTGTTATGTCTGTGGAGGAAGAAATGTTGTGAATAGAATCCCTCATACCCTTGTGGAATCCGGGCTAATTACTGTCACCCTTCTGAGCTGCAGAAGGCAAGAGTCCAGGGCCTGGTACCCTCACAGTAGTACTTGTTTAGTAAAGGGATGGCTTAGTGTTTCTATGCAGGTCTCCTGCCTTATACTGTATTGTGCATTATGTACCACTATTATATGCTGTGAAATATAGGACAATATCATGTATAAGAGAGCAAGGAGAGCATGGTAAATTGGTAATGCAGACCTACACACCCATCAAGCCTGTTACTTGGAGCAGAATGGTGTACAGTGTCTGCTCATAAGTAAGAGCAAGTTCAAGATCAGTGACCACTATGAGGGGTTAGAAAGGTAAATAATGTAAAAGTAAGAGTCACAAATTCTGCACTAAATATCCAAGGTAGATAGTTCCCATTGGGGAAGTAATTTATACTAAGCAGATAAGATCTATTACTGTAACTCTATAAAAGGGCAAAGCAGGAAACCATCCAACTTATAACCAGTCTGTGAAAACAGTTGCTACATGCAGTAGGACATGTGGTTGTTACAAGATGTCCTTTCATATTACAACACACTGAATTTAGTCTTGGTGGTCCTTTCATTAGGGCCGGACTGGGGCTAAAAAGCAGCGCTGCTAAGGAAACTGGCTCACATTGATTTACATGCCCTAATTAATACAATTTTGGCCAGTTCCGTCTGTTTATTGGTGCCACCGCAAAACATAATCTGAAACTATGACAAGCGGGGCTGGGAGGCTGACTGAGGCCGAGGAGATTGTCAGCCTAGGCCACATACACTGCCAGACACTTCCGCCTTACTGCTAAGTGCCAGATTGCCAGTCTGTGTCTGCCTGTAACAGTGGAAGAACTATGGTAACAATACTGATTGTGTTTAGCTCAGGGATGTCGTAGTGCTGGTCATTGAATATTAGTGTGTAGTATTTGTGGAATGGGAATAGATCATTTTGGCTTCAGTGTATTTAATATCCAAGCGGTGCACAAATGGTTTGCATCCTTTTCCAATATATACTTGCATCACATTCCAGAGATTTCCTTCTGTAGTGTCACACATCACTTCAGCAGCTGTGTTGGGTAAGGATTTTTGGACGCCCACCAAGAACCAGTTTGCAATAAGAATGTGGGTCATTTATTCATGACATGCTAAGGATATATTGTAGAACGATAGGTCCATGGTAAACATAAAGTATGAAATAAGAGCATCATTATATAACAATCACTGTAACAACCAGTGTACAAATGTGTCATCTGGCATAATACAGTCCTCTGTCTATCCAACAACATTTATAACCTTACAGTAATGTAAAGTAATACACTGGCTTTGAAACAACCGCAGTGATGGTGTGCCAGCGGGTGTAGTATCATGTCATTTTGTACACTATTTGCATTATGTTTTTACTATGCATCAATTTAGTTCCCATTTTATTTTCCTCACATATCAATTTTCAATGACTTACATTTACCATGATAGACTAAGGGAACTGATATCTACATTAATTTATTACCAGATCAATTTACACATTTATGCAACAGGCAACTTACCTTATGTGTAACTTTTTATTTCAGTGGATGGTCAAAGTATGCTGGTGCTTGTTGCTTGGTAGCCATGCTTCATTCATAGTTCTACTTAAGGATAATATTTGAAGATATATAATATTCATCATCATCATCAACATTTATTTATATAGCGCCAGCAAATTCCGTAGCGCTTTACAATTGGGAACAAACATTAATAAGACAATACTGAGTAATACATACAGACAGAGAGGTAAGAGAACCCTGCTCCCAAGCTTACCATCTATAAGATCTATAATATTCCACAATCTCCCTCTTAACCCCCCTAGGTTGCCCTATTACCACTCTTTACATAGTTCACAAAAGACAACAATCCTTTCACCATCATTGCTGTGTGGCTGAACATACAGCCCACTAAGTACTTTTTACCTATGCAACGTGTAGCACATTGTTCCATAAATTGTAAGCTTGAGAGCAGGGCCCTCTTACCTCTCTGTCTGTATGTATTACCCAGTATTGTTTTATCACTGTGTTTGTTCCTAATTGTAAAGAGCTACAGAATTTGCTATATAAATAAATGACGATGATGATGGTATATACGAATATAAGAAAATGAGGAATGGTACTCTTGGAAAAAAATGCAGATGTGATTTCTTCTAGCATTATATATCAATGTTTTAGTTTCCCCTGAAACCTTTTCCCAGACGTCTTGCAAGTAAACGACACAATAATAAATACTCAGTATGGGTGTGGATGAACACACATAATACCACATTATCGGGTATGAGTCATAAAATCACTGGCAGCATTATAGAGTGTGAGTCATAAAACATCTGACAATAAAGGAATCCCTCTAGTAGGACACAATCTAGCACGCACAGAGATGCATAGTGAGTGCAAAGGCATTTGTTTAAATAGTGATTTAAAAGTTGGAAAAGTTAAGAGTTTCAAAATTGTTGTATATCTATTGACGAATGTGCAATATAGCTGTGTGATTCTAATGACTATGGACTCCTTTGACACCAACTTTACAGCTATATTAAAATCAATAGATATATTTTCTTTTTAAATATTATTTTTATATTTTTTATATATGTAAAAACCAGATGAATTATTATTTTATATGTAACAAAATATAATGATTGGCTGCCATGCTTCACAGGTGGGATAGTGTTGAGGTCATAATGTTGAAAAGACTCTTCCTGCACTTGGTTTGTGAATCTCCCATGTGCATTCTGGCAAGCTCTAGGCGAGGTATCATGTGAGTTTTCTTTAGGCCTCTCTCCCATAAAGCAGAGATTTGGGTAATGTCTGGGCTAGTGTCCCATGGACAGTTTCTCCCTCTTCTGCTGTGGAAGACTGTCTGCTTCTTATTGGCCCCTATAACAAGTTCCCTTCTCACACAAACATTGGAGAACGTCCTGTCCTAGACAAATACACACTTGTGTCACAGTCTCTCCATTTCTGTATGCTATAATTTGTGCTTTGGGTAATATTAAAAGCCTTTGAAATGTTTGTATAGCCTTCCCCTGCTTATCAGTAACTCGGATTTGCTTAGATTGTTCTTTGATCCTAATGAAATTCTTATTTAGAAATGCACTAACCGACTATGGCAGACCTGGCCAATCTGTAGATCTCCAGGTGTTGTGGAACTACAAGTTCCAGCATGCCCTGCCAGTTATCAGCTGGCTATTTACTGACAAATCTTACTGGGACTTGTAATTTCACAACACCTGGAGAACCACAGGTTGGCCATGTATGGACTATGGTATCTCTCACAAACAGGTCTATTTATTGTGAAATCAAAGCAAACACTGTAATAGTGCACAGGTGGACTCCAATAATAGAAGGGTATACAATTGGCTGCGATGTGACTCTGTAACTATCCACGGAGACACATCACAAGTTTTTTTTCTTAATAAACTCTCCGAGAGAGATACAAGGAGAACATGATTGGAGATTTGTCACTGTATTGGCCGACAATGTGCGCAACAAGAGGCTACGTCCAGCGCAACCTCGCGGCCAATTCAGTTCCGCCCAATAAGACAACTTGTTGCTCCAGGGTTTATTTAGTTGTCTCTTATACTTACTTAATACTAATTAATTATGATGAAATAAAATGGGAAAACTGATAAAGGGAGTGGATACATTTTATAGCCAATGTATAAAATATGGGATATATCGTATAGATTTTTTTAATAGCTTTTGTCTTTATTTTTCAGCAAGCTGAAGAAAGTGATCTCTCCATTTGTGATGTCATTTGGCTTCAGGTAGGATGAGCAGCGGCTCTTGTTATATAGATGTAGTGATCCCTATGGCGTTATCCAAAGCAAAATTCTGTGAAGTAGATTTCAGTTGATTTCACCAAATCATTATACATTACAGTAGGGATTTCCCCACTTATATTTTCTGATGATTACTTGTTAATGGAATCTCTTTGTTTAAAGAGCAGCTCATACATCTGTTGCTGTGTTACATGAAGATCGCATAGTTGCCAGGAGATCCTGTTTGGTCTCCTACTAAACATCTGCATAAACAGTAAAAGCATGACTGCTACATTCTAGTTAGCAGAAGATGAGTTAGTAGATTTGGAGGTATATTTACTAAAGTGCGGCTGAAAATTACCAATGGGTTTGAAAACTGGAGATGTTGCCTATAGCAACCAATCAGATTCTAGTTATCATTTATTTAGTACATTCTGCAAAATGACAGCTAGAATCTGATTGGTTGCTAGGCAACATCTCCACTTTTTAAACCTGCAGTTTAGTAAATGTACCCCTTGGGATCTCATATTTCGCTCTGCCATTCTTAATATATTTATCCTCTTATTTACTAATGTCAGGCCAAGGTGCCAAGAGTGCTGGACAGGAAGTGGAAACGTCCAGTATCCTGGCACTGAGCGGTCACCTTTCTCCTAGTCACAGCTTCTCTTGTGGGAATAGCAGGTTTTATTATGGGGATATACACTGTCTTACACCGACTCTGATAAACTAGCAGAGACCTGAAAACACCAACAGTTCTATCAAATATCACAACCTTTGAAGTGTTCATTTGTCAGCAATCGTGTATCATAAAGCCTTGGGATATAAACTGTTTATTTTGAGTTAGCAGAATTTCAAAACAAAGAAAAGAATATGGCATGTGACATTTCAATCAGCCCTAAGCAAATAACAATAGCTTTAATCTTAAACTTTGTTAACTATATGTGGACTTTTGTTGGGGTTTGAATGTCAGCATATTTTATCCTACAATCCTACTTTGTATTATCTGACATCTTCAATGTAGAACATTAAATTAAAAATGTTACACTAGGGTGCTAATGCCTAATCAGTGATAATCAGATGTCCCCACTTTTGATCCCCGCATACATAAGGGGCTAGATTTACTAAGCTGCGGGTTTGAAAAAGTGGGTATGTTGCCTGTAGCAACCAATCAGATTCTAGCTTTCATTTATTTAGTACCTTCTACAAAATGACAGCTAGAATCTGATTGGTTGCTATAGGCAACATCCCCACTTTTTCAAACCTGCAGCTTAGTAAATCTAGCCCAAGGACATGTGTTTCTTATGTGCTTAGTAGGCATCCTGCAAACGTTTACCTCTTTTCCTCTCTTCATTGGGCGTATGAGTTTAGGCAACTTTAATCTTTGTGCAGCGAGATTATATAAGCAATAAGTAACAATATGTATAGTTGACATTAATCAATGTATATTTATAAAGTACTTGTAATTTTGTCATACAAATACTAAACTTGATTCTAGAAACAGACTGTTCATAATCTGAAGGAGTCTATCTGGTCCATGGTCCACACGTCTATTGGGGATCTACAGTTCTATCAGGCAGCTTAACCTCTATTGATGCCTGTCACACTCCTTTCTATTCATCCCGGTTACAAAAGGGTTAAAATGGCTTATTTTAATGAAGAGGTAAATTTAGCAAAAATAAAGTCTGGTTACATGTTTATATGATTACACAGTTGTATCTGGACAGTGAGTTCAAGGCGGACAAATACCCAGAAGTAGCGTGCTGTGATTACCTGTGCTGCTTCAGCCGCACCAAACAACATTTTGTCAGTCTGGGAAACATTTCCCGTTTACAAAACAGACTAAATGTAGGCTTAGGTGGAGCTGTGATGTCAGTGACAACATTTGAGAACAACATTTTAAAGGGCAGCAAAGTTACCATTGTTGTTTATAAACAATGTCTGATTACACTTCCTAAAATATGAACCCAGTCCAAAAGTACACTTTAATGTGCACTATATGGGGTCCATGTAGCAAGACAACATGGAGTAAAGAGTGGCACATTTCCACTCTTTCCTTCATACTTACCTTCAGACAGCTGTCTGGGGTGTGGGTGGAAGAATTGAGGGGTGCAGGAAAGGCACGCGCACATGGTTATGATTAGGGATGATTAAACTGGCCGCATTTTCATTCTTCAACCCATTTTTGATGAATCGTTTCTAAAATTAAAAAAATGTGCAAGAATTTATATGTATATTTTGCCACTTTTTATTGCAGTTTTGCAATAAAAAAAATGCAAAAATATATCGAACTGTGAATTTCAAAGACAATGGACCATATCTTGTGTCAAATTGCTCTGCCCATGCTCAGAAACTGACTATATACCAGTGAATAATGCAAATGCATCCAATGTCCGAATGCAAATGAATGACACTTCCCACTTCCGACCGCCTAAGACCATGAAGGGCAGAAGGGAAGGGGGCGAACGTACGTAGACAGTGGTGTGGGCGTAGTAAGTAAGGGCGTGGTGAGGTGGAACGCACATTCGTCTGATTCCTGTTTTTAGCTGTATCACTTGCACCAGCTCCAGATGCCGACTGATGGTGATGACTGGCTTGTATGCACGCCAGAACATGTCTTTAGAGAAAGCCTTTATCTATAGTACACGTTAAGAATATTCTGAGTTAAGTATTTCTTGTAAAAAGTATATATATTTATATATGTATATATATATATATATATGTATAATGATTGTAGTATTAATAGTTCTAAATGGACTTTATGTTACACATATGCGGCCCAGATTCATTGAGGCACGTGTACTGAGCGCAACCTGCGCTTGGTTTAAATTGCACGTATTTTTGCATTAAGGTCTCAAGATACGTGTGATGTTGAAATCAGGTGCAGGTCAGCTGTGCTCTACTACACAACACACTGCAGGATACATCCAAAACCTCTGTGGATTATAAATTTGCCAATGCACGCACAGATAATAATAAATAGCATGCATACGAGACGGTCATCAATAGAAGTCAGTAAGTAGACTAGCCCTGTAGCTGGAGCAAGAGATGTGCAGAAAAACAAGTAACCTTGCATTGCCCAGAGCTTGATTCGAGTGTGGCACACCCTTACTATACATTGACTACAGCAAAACGCCCATTCCCCTCCCTGTTCACTCCCCGAAATCGTAGGCTGAAGTAAGTGTGTTTGCGTTAAAAATGGAATGGACAGGGCTGCGTTTACTAGTGTATGGTCCTTTTCTGGACATGCTCAGACTGATTTTACGTACAATATGCTCAAAATCAGCACATACGTGACTTGATGAATCAGGCCCATGTACGTGCATGTCCTGCAATCTGTTCTGTCTGTAGTTCCACCCAGATTCAAATTGAAACATTATTGAGTTCTGCTTGTATTTTAATACAGGCGTACATGAGTGCAAGTCACAGTACATCCGATTTTTTTAAGTGCAAATTACGTTCACATTGCGTTCGAAGATGAATCGGGCCCAATGTTTGCAATTTGCTTTAAAAAAAACAGCAACACTTTTTTATTAATTAAAGATATTATTTAAATAGCGTCTTCAAAAAAAATGAAAATCAAAACATTTATTGCAAATGGCAAACATTGAATGCAAACCTTGAATGGCAAACTACTAACATGTTTAGGGCCTTCAAATTGGGGAATTTCATCTCTCATGATGATATTAATCATTACCATGTGTCCTTCCCCACCTTCCTGCTCTGAAATCCTCTGACCCCTGCGTATAAGTTCTATCTCTGTATTTCATATGGCACCGAACACTAGGGGTATATTTACTAAACTGTGGGTTTGAAAAAGTGGAGATGTTGCCTATAGCAACCAATCAGATTCTAGTTATCATTTTGTAGAATGCACTAAATAAATGATAACCAGAATCTGATTGGTTGCTATGGGCAACATCTCCACATTTTCAAAACAGCAGTTTAGTAAATCTAGCCCTAGGTCTCTGTATGTTAGTTACTAAAACTCGGTTCTTAAATGACCATGCAAAGCAAATTATGTACAAACCTGGTGCAAGCAAAGTAAAATGTGCAGATCAGCAGCATATAAAAAATATACCTAGTTGCCGTTGGCCAGGAAAATAGTCAATTTTCATTCTTACCATTCACAAAGACTAAAAGCTGCCAGTGGATGGTACACTAATAAGCCCTCGTACACCCGATGTATGAAGGACTATGTACTATGAGCTGACACTTTTCTGAGCAGCTAGCAGATGCCATAATCATGTCGTGTATCTATGTGCCTCATGCCTAGTTATGAGTTACCGTCGGCGTTGGATCCACTGCTGTGTTCTGAGTGTTCTCTTGTTACTTTTATTCCAGAGCATTTGGGATTCTCCTCATCCTTGTGGATTTTGTGTTTGTAATCGTGGATCTGTCTGTCGTGGACAAGAGCGAAGAGACAGCGACTATCATATCAGGCATTTCCTTATCTATTTCCCTCTTCTTCCTGATGGATGTGCTGCTGCGAATCTTTGTGGAGGGGTACGTGACAGAGGCCACGTAACTGTATTGTGTTATGCTGAATGCACATGCAAAGTACCGCTGCAGTGAGCTGTATGTACAGCTCTTAATCCCAGTTTATAAACCACATTAACTTGCACATTATTTAAAAATATAATATCAGTTTTCTTTAATATATTGTGCACTTTTGGATCTGGCTGTTGTGACATGAGCCCTCAGCATTCACTGCATCTGTCTGTTTTAATATACATTTTATTGCATTAATTGTGTCATATTATGATGCCATTGTGTAGAAATACTTTCACTTTCATGAATTAGCTATGTACAACTCTGTTTACATACTTTAAAAAAAACAGCCATGTGTTGTGTATACAAATCTACTATTTATTTTCAGTAATAACATAATAATATTAGCAATAATACAAAATGGAAACATTGGGAGGAGAGAGTAGAAAGCTGATAGAAAATCATTGTGAATTATTTAGCTGATGATACAGTGCACAGATACAATGACTTTTTCCATTTCCTCATGTTTCCTTATTGTATCTGGTACCCTATGCTCATATATCAGGATGTCACCTGTGCTCTGATCTCTGGTATAATCGCTTCCTATTGTCCAGTGCTGTCTTCTCTTTCTCCCCTTGGTCTTTTCAGAATAGTAATTGTTATATGCAGGCCTTCTCCTATGGCTGTGCTGAAACAAACTGGATAAATCAACCTCTTGTTTCCAATGTTTGTCTTTCAGGTTCCACAAATACTTTAGTTCTAAGTTAAACATTTTCGATGCTGCTGTTGTTGTCATCACGCTGATCGTTACCCTGATATACGCATTCACTGATTTCAGCGGAGCAACCAATATTCCAAGGTAACATACCATACAGGTCATCTGCTAAAGCCAAACCGTCCGCTGTGCTTCAATTTGCGCAAGTGTGCCAGATTTCCACCAAGGCAGTGCGTCAGTAGAACAGTGCAGAAATAAAATGTCCTTTTGTGCTGAGAGATTATTAAAATTATCTACAGGGATGGATAGGGTGCATTTTAGAGGCATTACTTCCTGCGTGGAGGGGCGCACGGACCTTTCCAAAAAAATCTTCACACGCTCAAAACTGAAGGTCTTCGAGTGTCACACTAAAATTTTAATAGGACCCATTCTGCTCCTCCAATTTGCACACTGGGGCAGAAGCAAGTTTCTAGGCGCACTTTACCAAATGTAAAATAAAACTTCCAATGCCACATATAATAACAATGGTCTTCATGTCCCCTGACTTTCATGATTGGTCTATGTTAATTTAAGGAGATAAAGTAAAAAGGTATAATTGCACAGTGCTCCTCTCTGCACACCTAAGCGTGTGCACTTTGTTTCCACTTCCCCACACACCTAAGCACATTTCCAGCTTGAGGGGGCATCTCCCGTGATCAGAGAATAGTCATGTGCCTGGATTTGTGCTAGATGACCATCCAGGCCAAATCAAGGAATTGTGCGCTTTGCAGTGTGCATCAAGTGTGCTCTGTAATGACCTCCGATGTGCATGAACTTTAAATGGTCACTGCCATCGGGGATGGATTTTTGTGTCTCCTCCACCGTTAAAATGTGTCCCTATGTCCTATGTACCAAGCTATTTGAGGCTTCTGACAACGTTAATTTATTGATTGGCACTTGCCCTCCTTCAACTTTTACTAAACACTCATCTATCTACCAACCCCAGCTCGCTCCAATAAAGTATAGTTCTCTGAATTTGGTAACCCAGTTTAATTTACATCAATATTTCCCCAGCATTGACTCTATACAGTATGACTCCTGAGACCAGGGAGATCCTGGTCACCAGCCATGGTCAGCAGCTATGTTTACTATTATAATATATAAATATTAGGCGCTAAAAAACATTCAAATAAACAGTGCCTCTCTGAACTGCAGCTCTCAGTATCTGGAAATACAAAAATAATAAAAGAGCACTGTATACAGATATAAATTTATATTTATTAAAATAAATTTAAAAACAAATATAGACGCAAAAAATATTTGTCTAGAGTGAACAGCCCTATTGATTGATAGACCACAATTCATAAATAACATAACACATAGCAAATAAGCTATTAAACAGCTACATAGATTTTGCAGGTGTGACTAGTGATCGATTAATATATTCCGTGGTTTAAACATAAATCCACATTGATCTCGGAATAAATGTTGAAGAAACAGATGAAAATGGATATGCAGTTTTTTGAGCTCTCCTATAAGAATAATGTCAATAACAGTAGGTATATAGGCTGTGGAGGGCACCCTCCTTCATAGAGGAACAGACCACAGCACGAGCATTAACAATGTTGCATAGATAGAGCAAACAAAGTACTTAGACTTCTGGGAGTTTTCCCTGTTATCCGGAAAGCAGTAGAATTTGCAGTGATCCAAAGATTAATCAGCTGTAAGGCTTCATTTATCAAGCCCTATCCTTGTATAAAGAACCCCAGGGTTGAACAGGCTAGAGCTCAGATACCAGAACGTAAGCGTTTTCTGACGCGTTTCTCCACCCACTATTGAGTACCTGGTGATCTCATCAGAGGTATTTACTATTGATTTGGAGTAATCAGTGATGACTAGACATGCATAATATGCAAGTCAGAATCCCAAGATATGGTACAGATATGAGTACCAACCTCATTGCAGAAGTTAGTGGTGAAATGAAATAAAAGGCAGGTTCTGGGGCAAATTGTTGTGGGAAAACTAAACATTCCTATTACTATAACATATTAGCTTATTGGTCCTGGCTGAACATTGTTGGGAAATAGAAATCACTGCAGTTAACACTGTTACTTGCTTTCCAGGTTCTAATCCAGACATGAAAATAGAAATGCACATGTATTAACTACTTACATAAATCCCTTCTAGACTGGTAAATCTTTTCCGAGCTTTGCGAATAATCATCTTGGTCAGAATATTCCGTCTGGCTTCTCAGAAGAAACAGCTTGAAAAGGTTACCCGGAGAATGGTGAGTTGTTTGGTTGATTTTGGGTATAGGCTGCTAATAATACCAATCAGTACAGTGTTTGTTAATGTGACTACTTGTACTAGACCGTTATTCTGGTTTCCATTTACCGTTTTAACTGGTAATCATTGCACTAGTCGTAAAGCTGAATTCATGGGAAATGCCAAGTACAAACGTTTTTAGTAAAACTAAACTGCTTAATGACCGATTCCGATACATATGTCCCTGGGGAGCACTGTTTAAGTTAAGGATGTTGCGGCAGACTCATGAAAATATTAGTGAAAGTCTGAAAATCATGTGCCCAGTCTATTATAAAGGTCATTTACACACACTTGACAACATTTGATTTTGCATCATCGTAGCGACACCCCTTGGCGCGAGTCACAGCATTGCAAGGTGAGGCTTTCCTTAAAGGGATCCAGGAGGGTGCCTGCACAGCTGGGAGTTTGGGAGACCTCCCAGAAGTTCATGAGCCTCTCTGACATTCTGGGAGAGTAGACAAGTTTGTATTTACAAAAATGCAAAACGTGAGACACTGGAGATAACACTGTGGGGAAAACGAATGAGGACAATTAATGTAGAGAGAATAAGAAAATAAATAATACATTAAGGTGCAATGCATTCTGAGAAATTATGACACAACAGACATGAAACCGCTTTCCCAAGGAGCTTACAATCTAAGTACTGTATTGTTAGAGTAAAATGTGTTCATTTGCAGGTCTCTGAAAACAAAAGAAGGTATCAGAAGGATGGATTTGACCTGGATCTTACCTACATTACTGGTTCGTGTTGTAAACCATAAATTCTCTCAAGATGTAGTGTTTATTACTATAGAGAATACGTATGTAAACACTTCATTTATATTTCTAATGGATTAGAGCCTTTCAAGAAAAACAGCCCCATTCAATCATGAGACCATGTCCTGGACCAGACAATTATATTTTGATTAATTATCCTCCAAAACAGCACACAGAAACCTTCATTACCAGGAAGACTTTTTACTTATTTAGCTGCTAAACATTGTACTAATATCCTTGCATACCAAGAGTCTTATTTACATTTATACACATTTGTAGGTGTATAGCACTTTTATAGGCTAAAGTGATCTACCTTAAATGCAGTAGATGGTAATAATAAAAATAATAATAATACCAATATATGCAGTTAACATGGAAAACCACTTTTAAATTTGATATAAAAGCATGTCCTTATGAAGTATCCATATAAATATATAGAGAATAAGGACTTGTGCACTCAGAGGTTAACTTTACCTGTTCAATGTGTATTCTTAAAGCCTATTAAGCAGAGTTTATATGTTGTAATCAATGCGATAATGTCAGAGAATTATCCTGTACAAACACACATTTGCTTTGCTGTTGTGTTAATGCGCGATACGATTTAATGGAGTTCTATGGGAGCCGCTCATTGAGGATCTTTTAGATTTGGATGCATTTGCGTCAAAAACACAGCTGTAAAATGCGTGCTGCAAAAACCATGTCTGCAATTCAAAATAAACGCATCCACACATAGATGCATTTCAACTGCATCAAGATAGGCGTTACCTATATCATGATGTGGCAGTATACTCAAGATAGGGATTTTACTGCAAAATTCTCCCCACACTTTAAATAAATAATATTTAAAAAAACAAAACAAAAGCTTTTTCAAGTCATCCCAGAACCAGCCCTGATATCCTGGTCTGGTTCCCTCTATTGTCGGGACAGAGTGGGGAACTCAGTGGAATTTTGTTATAGTGTTTTCTGTTTTTTTTTAACAGAATTTTATGTGGCACTAGAGGTCACAGCGGGTCCTGGATGCCATTATATGCTGGCGCTTGTAGTTCTACGAGTTCCAGCATACCCAAGCAGTTCATGGCCCTGAGGGCTTGCTGGGGCCAATAGTGCTACATATAAAAATACTGATTTTTAACATTAATTATTACCCCAACACCCACAGTATGAGGATGATTATTTTCCTGGGGGGGCACATTTTTTTTGCAATCCTGATTCCTCGTGTTGAACAGGCTGGAGCCGGGTCACTTTATAAAAGGGAGACCCCATGCAGCGTGTCATAGGCTGGTGCTGGTTAGGTTATGGGGGACCCTGACTTGGGGATGAGTGCTGGGGCTTGGATTACATTTGGAGCATCGGGGGGTGGTATGTGGTTTTTTAACTTATCTATGATCACTGTCAGCAGCGATATTTGCTGGAGACGTATCTGTGGCTGCTTTAACCTCTAACCATATACCAATTATGTGAGCAGACCTTTACAGTACTTACATGCCCCCGCACTTCACCATGCCATCTCTTCAGACGTTAGGAGGAGAAAATCAGGGATACACAGATATATTAATATGGATGTAGGGATACACATTGTTTGGTGCATAAGTGTGTAGTGGAAAGTTATTCCAGGTAAAAATAAATCATAGAGAAAATGTGAAAATTGGTCTGGTCCATATACTGAGAGTTCGCTGCCCAAAATTCAACATAACTGTACTGGCTGTTGCACAAATAGTCTAAATAATGAATATAGCGTGTATGAAATGTAAGGACACCGTTTTCTAGCTGATTTTTTTCAATACCAGTATGTGTGTTAATAACTATAACTGAGTCATTTAACCAGGCTGGGTTATTAAGGTTCAATGTTTCAAAACCACATGACAGGTACAGTTTAACACTTTATAAGAATAAGAAGACTTTAGAAGAATAAGGACAGACAGTGTGGTCACTGAAAATGTGGAACTGTACACAGTACTATTGTCTATTGTCATTGATTTGCGCTGCTGTCATTTTGGGAATTTCAGTTTTTCATACATTTGTTATTTGTGTGTTTATTTTTTTTTTTAATAGATCGTATAATTGCCATGTCATTTCCATCATCTGGAAAACAATCGTTTTATAGGAATCCTATAGATGTAAGTCTTTATAGAGGGGATTTCACTTACAGTATATTGAACCTTTTCTAAAATTGACAGTGCTTCAAGTGGTAGTTTTAACAATGTCACGCAGTTATGTCGATAGTCCAAGCATTTGTGTTTCTGTGTCTCATCAACCATGACAAATGCAAATCAATATATATGTTACCAGGTCGCTGGGTGCGAGGATAAAGACGAAACTTCATAGTAACTTGAGAAATTAAAAATTGGTTAAAAATCTAATTTTTAAATAAAACAAATGTTTCAAAACATTACAGATATTGGATAGTCTGTTTACCATGATTACCATTTTTTTCATCAATATTGTAATGTTAGAACTTAGATCTTAGAAAAGGTTAAATGGCCACAGTGATTAGCAGTAATGGGGTTCTGCTCTTATCGCTATCTGCATTGAGTTTGTATAGGTTTCCTCCAGTTATTTTGGTCCAAACAGACAAATAAAAGGAAATGTGTGTGGCCAAATAAGACGGTGAACCTGCAGAATAAACCGCTTCTCCCAGCATGCTTTATTGCTTGGAGACAGCGGTGGAATTGGGGGTGTACACTGTGTTATGCCATACCGCCACTTCTCCTTCTGCCTTCATTGTACACTCCCATTACATTTTTCATTCCGTCACTTCTAAATTACCACTTCGACCACTGCTTGGAGGTATAGCGCAACAATACTCATGTACTAGCATTTTAAGGCACAAAAAACACAGGAAATACTGTTTCTGCTGAAATTATGGTGCATCATTCAGAGAAAGGACTAATAGACAAGAATCTGCAAACACTTGGGGCTATGTTTACTAATCTGCGGGTTTGAGAAAGTGGAGATGTTGCCTATAGCAGCCAATCAGATTCTAGCTGTCATGTTGTAGAATGTACTAAATAAATGACAGCAAGAATCTGATTGGTTGCTATAAGCAACATCTCCAATTTTCCTTTTGAGAGGGTTTGATACATTTACCCCTTGATGTTCTACTTAGACAGTTACCTCTCCCATCCTGTTTATTTCAGTGCTTACACCACAATAATATTTATTTTTTTAAGTATTTTACATTATTCTAAGTCCCAACATTATTTTATATATATTCTTTGAAACTTTAAATTATTATTAGGTAATTTAAAGTTCTTATATTATGACGTGACTTCTTCCTGTTTTTTGTTTTTTTTGCTTTAGGCTAATTCCTATTTAATTTGTCATTCCAACTTGATGTCTTTCCTTCCTATAACCAATTTTCTATCTGTCTTAAAATTGCATTTGTGTTTCTTTCTGTAATCATGTGAGTACTCTGATATTAGGATTTTAAAATTACATTTTTTTTTTAAAGGATGTTGCACGATTCCTGGACTCCAAGCATAAAGATCACTACAAGGTGTACAACTTGTGCAGTAAGTTTCAGTGAGTGAGCAGACGTGTTATCTGTGCACTCCAGTTAGATAGCAGGATGCTTCCCCTCTATGATGCAGGTCTGCCAGTTGTGATAACTCACAAATTTTGAGTAGGTCTCCTGGACTCACGGAGAGCAGGCAAATTTCCCGCATCCTGCCCATTGCATAGAGAAGTGGACGGGATAGGGCTTGGACACTCGTTGATGTGACGAAATGATACATTTGCTGCAAGGGCAGGGCGAAAATTATGCGATTTGCGGTACCCCACCCCCACTCCACAGTGCGAAGTATGGATAAACAGCAGGCGAGTATGGATATCATCCCTGCATTAAAGTGTAGTCATCCGCTACATATACCAGAGGCACTTAACTGATCCAGTATTAATAAGAATGCAGTCTATTACTTCATTAAGAACTAGTGACATCACTCATGCCTCTGTAACGTCACTAGTTTCTAGTTAACTGACCACAAAATGGCTGCCTTCACTGTGTGTAGTTGATTGATTTCACATCAACAATAATTACTCTTTCTTATGTGACATCATTGCTGTGATTATGTATTAGAATTGATCTCCGCCTCTCTCCCTCTTGTCGGTGTTTGCAAACTGTGAGCAGCTTATATCACATTGGTCGTGGTGATGTGACTAATAGGAGCATGATCATGTGGAAGAGGACAGGGGTGCTTTAAGAAATTAGTGGGCCTGTGCGCAAGCTTAGTGCTTGTCTCCCCTTCCCTTCCCCATATGCACACCACACAATATCTTTTAATGAATTATCTGGTCAGAGGTACAGAGCGTGGACCACAAAGCGCAGGATGGTGGAAGAGTCTCCTCAGTTGGTGGGGGGCTAAAATAATTACTACTGAAATATGTGAAACCTTTCTTTCAGGTGAAAAGGGATATGATCCAAAATACTTCCATTACAGAGTGGAGCGAGTGTTTATAGATGATCACAATGTCCCAGCTCTTGCGTAAGTGTCATTTCAGTCTGTATAGAGAACATTGCCATTAGCTGCACAAGACGTCTCTTAAATTGTCCATGAACTGAAACTGACCTTGTCTTAATATTTAGGGACATGTTGAAATTTACAGCCAGCGTACGTTTCTGGATGGCAGAGGATCCAAGAAATGTTATAGCCATTCACTGTAAGGGAGGCAAAGGTAGGACAAGCAGGACATTTATCTGTGATAGTATCAATGCTACAATGTGCATTGTCAGCATATACTCTATATAATATTTCCCTCAATTATAATAACTCACTGAGTGTTGTATATTCTGTGTTTTAGGCAGGACTGGGACCATGGTTTGCACATACCTTGTGGACTGCGACCAATTTGACAGTGCAGAGGTACAGTATAGGAATGTATGGGCTGTGTAACCTGTCACACGTATTACATTACAGAGGACTCTGGGATATAACATGCAGTGTTAGCACTATTGAATGTATAACGCACTTCTGGTATTATTCATCTCTGTGCTTTATATAGTAAAGCATTAAATGTATAGGAGTTGTTGTTATTTCACAGAAAATGTGTTTGGGGCTCAGTTATTCCATATTTATGGATCTTTGAAATGCTGTTGTGTGACGGAGTCTGCACCATCCACTGTGAGGAAATGGACCAATCTGCTTTGTTCCTTGCTAAGTGCAGATTTGTGCTTAAGATTGAATTAGAACTGAACTATATAACTGAGGTAAAGAGAAAGAGAGGGCGCATTTACAAAATCGTTCTACTGCTTTGCGGGAGGACACACAGCTTTTTGTCCTTTTAAATGGAATCATCTCTCTATTTATGACAGGATGCGCTCCGGACCTTTCAGTTGCACTTCTGCAGGAGAGCACTATTTTTAGGTACACTGTTTTACCATGGAGAAATGTAATAAATGAAGGGGTGCCCTAAAGTGGAAGTATCTGCAAATGTAGGTGTACAGCAGCAGTGGGCAACAGGTGGACGGCGTGCCATCAGCGGCCTGACGAACCTTTATCTGCACCCCCTCCATCCTCCCACAAGCTGGCTGCTTAATAAGTAGAGAATGATGCTGAACGAGGGCATCCGACTTCTGCATCATGTGACCTGATCTGCACAGTGCAGGGAGGTCACCTGAGGTCAGAGGAGCACTGTGCTCTTCCTCCAGACTTACAGATTTGTTTTACAATAATCCTGTTCCGCAAAATAAAATGTAGTTTTTCCATTAATATACAGCTAGTGAAGAATACACCTGATCCGCCCAAATTCTTCCATCAGAAGGTGCAAACCTTTCCACCACTGCAGATGCCAACCTCTTGGCCAATACCCATGCACCTAGCCCTAAATTAAAATATTTTTTTTTATAATTATTTATTTATATATTATTTAATATTAAAAATATTTGTAAAAGTAGATGTATGATGTCACCAAAGAGCACTTTCAATGGAGTTTCATAAATTGCCCTTATTGTATTGGTTTGCAATATGTAGCAGTCATTATAATACCATGAGTAGATAGCTCTGCTGTCACCTTAAATATGTTCATTGCTCATTCATTGACACTTCACTGTACGTCATTGTACTTTCCAGGATTACTTATTATCCATAGTGGAGACAATACAAAGTATTCAGTGCTGTATTTTGTTTTTGCATAGGAGAGTTTGGATTATTTCGGTGAACGCCGGACTGATACATCTGTCAGCACCAAGTTTCAAGGTGTGGAAACACCATCTCAGGTTAGTCCTGCGGAGCAGATCATTTATTATACTTGTGTTTTGGTGCTGGGGTTACGAGAAAGGTGTAGGTGGTATTAGTACAGTAGTGTCACATTTCAGTTGAAGATTATGTCTTAAAAATATTAGCTATTAGATTAACTTGTAAATTCATAAATATGTTATGGAAAATGTCAGAAATGTTCATCATGTTGTCGATTTTCAAGTGCTATTTGGATAAAAGATAAAAGAATAATTGCAATATCTCAGGCATCCTGTGACAGAGATAAGCTTGGAGATGGGGCCATGAAGGATTTGGCCTTTTCATTGTCTAATAAGTGTTTTGGGTGATTTGATAGAATCCCAGAGTCAAACAAAACAGCCTCAAAGCAGTCATTGCCCTACAGAAGAGCTTCACTTTTTTTGTTGAAAAATGACCTGGAAGTGGAACTCATATATTTGGACAAAGCAATTATGTAGCAGATAATTAGGCACTAAAATAAAGAGACTGCTTTAAAGATGAACCTCCTACTTTACCCTCAGCTTCTAATAGTTTAGACCATAGGATGCAGATAGATATGACTGTAGGTTTATAGATAACGAGTGGAAATGGTTCTGTGTTTTGGCTTTTTCTGAATTTCACACTCCAATATTTCTTATTTGTTTGTTCTATTGTATTTTAGAGCAGATATGTCGGTTACTATGAAATTGTTAAGAACAAGTACAAGTTACAGCTCCCACCAGAAAAACAGCTTAGAATCCGAAGCATTAGAATCCATTCAATTGAAGGTAATACGAGTTCTCAAAAATAGTGAATTAATAAAAAGATTAATAATAAACCATCTTGATGGCCATAGAGGAAACAACTACAGGCACTGTCCACCAGGTCTTGACTTTACAATATATTCCAGCACTGATAACAGTATGAAACTTATGTTCCTGCTATATGTCTTTTTTAAAACCATAAAGTGGCTTTATAGACAGATTTCTGAACGATGGGTGATTTGAAAGGTTTAGAGAAACATTATGCATATAATTTGGTCCTTTGAAAGTATAATTGCTTCTATAATTTCTTCTGAGAATATTTGCTTGGCAGCTCTCTTGAATCAGTGTTTTATCCATACTTGACATCTTTTTTGAGGTCCAAAGGGGCAAGTGTGGGGGACATGGAAACTCAAGTTTATAGAATTGCGCAGCTGGAGTGGGGCCATGATGGCATGGTTTGTATCACCAGACCCCGCCTGCCACTGCGCAGTGACGCAAACCGGATGTTCCAGGAGAATAGGCAAAATTAGTTTTACCCACTGTTATTGACATGAAGATCAAACATGCTCTTATCGCCCCCATTCTCAACACACCCTCTCTTGACTCTTCATTTCTCTCCAACTACAGCCCCATTTCTCTGCCCCTCTTTGCATTCAAATTTCTTGAACAACTTGTATTCAATCATCTAACCCACTTTCTCTTATCGACAGGCTTCCATCCTCTTCACTTAACCCACCAAAATGACCAATGTCCTACTACCTAGCCAAGTCAAAAGGCTACTTCTCCTTATACTCCTTGACCTATCCACCAACTTTGACACTGTTGACCACTCTCTCCTACTTGACACACTTCATTCCTTAGGCCTTCGTGACACTGCCCTCTCCTGGTTGCCTCCAACTTCATAGCTCACCCCTTCAGTGTCTTTACTTCCGATTCTTCTCCCCTCCTCTTCATATCTCTATAGGTGTTCCCCAAGGCTCTGTTCTTGGCTCTCAACAGCTTTCTATTTACCCTCCTCTCTTGGTGAACTCATCTGCTCCTTCGACCTCCACTACTACCTCTCACCCTCTTTCCTGTCACCACTTGGATGACCCAACACTTCCTCAAACTCAACATGTCCAAATCAGATCATCATCATCATTTATTTATATAGCGCTACTGATTCCATAGCGCTGTACAGAGAGCTCATTCACATCAGTCCCTGCCCCATTGGAGCTTACAGTCTAAATTTCCTAACATACACACACAGACAGACAGAGACTAGGGTCAATATTGATAGCAGCCAATTAACCTACCAGTATGTTTTTGGAGTGTGGGAGGAAACCAGAGCACCCGGAGAAAACCCACGCAAACACAGGGAGAACATACAAACTCCACACAGATAAGGCCATGGTCGGGAATTGAACTTATGACCCCAGCACTGTCTTATCATCTTTAGCTTTACCCCTCACATACAGTCCCTATGGCAGTCCTGCCGCCTCCACCTTTGCAATATTGCCAAAATATGCCCCTTCTTCACTCAAGAAGTAACTAAATGTCAAGATTCAAGCCCAGGGCCTCTGCTTCTGTAGTCTACTGCTCTGCTGACTGAGATATTCTGACTGCTGGACAGCTCCTTGCCTGCACTCTGTTATAGCCAAGTTTCAATGCTCTCCTGATGTTCCAGCAAGTTCTGATTCCTCCCTTTGACTTACTATAAAAGCCTGGATTCTTCCTGTTTCCCTTGCCAGATTATTGTGCTCCTGCCAGTGTGTAGTGTTCCTGTTGCTGCATCCTGTTGTCAGCTATTACCACTCATGAACCAACCTTGGCTTGTCCTTGACTTACTGTGTACCGAACCCGGCTACGTTGGACCATTCTTTATTATTCAGTCTTGCTGCAGCTTGCCTTCCTTACCGCCACTGGGCTCCCATTCAGTCTCCGGACCGTTACACTAAATTCCTGGTCCACTCATTATTTCCTACCTGGACTGCTGTAGCATCCTCTTCACTGGCCTCTCCCACACCCAATTTTCCCCTTTTCAATTCATCTTGAATGCTGTGACTAGACATATCCTTGACCTCTCCGTGGCCTTCGACACCATCGACCACCCCCTCCTGCTGCAAACTCTTCTCTCTCTTGGCCTCTCTGGCTCTGTCCATGCCTGGTTCACCTCATACCTTGCCAACCGCTCCTTCTCTGTATCCACGTCTGGTTCTTCCTCCACCCCCTCCCCTCTCCCTGTTGGAGTCCCTCAGGGCTCTGTTCTTGGCCCTCTACTCTTTTCGCTCTATAATTCCTCCCTTGGAGCTCTCATCTCCTCGTTCGGTCTTCAGTATCACCTTTATGCTGATGATATTCAACTCTACATCTCTTCTCCTGACCTTTCCTCCTCCCTCCTCTCTCGTGTAACTGACTGCCTCTCCGCCATCTCCTCCTGGATGTCCTCACGCTTTCTTAAAATTAACATCTCCAAAACTGAACTCATTGTCTTTCCCCCACCCAGACTCTCTTCCCACCATAACCTCTCTATCGTTGTTAACAACTCCACTATCTCCTCTGTCACCCAACTCCGCTGCCTGGGAGTCACTCTCGACTCCTTTCTCTCTTTTGCCCCCCACATTCAATCCCTTGCCCAAGCCTGTCGCTTCCAACTCCGTAACATTGCCCGCATCCGTCCCTTCCTCTCTCAAGATGCCACCAAAACTATCATCCATGCTCTCATCATCTCCCGCCTCGACTACTGCAACCTCCTACTTACTGGCCTCCCCTGCTCCCACCTCTCCCCCCTACGCTCTATACTCAATGCAGCTGCGAGACTCATCTTCCTCTCACGCCGCTCCTCCTCTGCCTCCCCTCTCTGTCTTGCCTTACACTGGCTCCCCTTCCCCTTCAGAATTATTTTCAAACTCCTTACCACCACCTACAAGGCTCTCTCCCAGTCTACTGCCCCTTACATCTCTAACCTCCTCTCCATTCACACTCCCGCCCGCTCCCTGCGCTCGGCCAATGATCGCCGCCTCTCTTCCACTCTGATCACCTCTTCCCACTCCAGAATCCAAGACTTCTCCCGCGCTGCCCCCCTTCACTGGAACGACCTCCCTCGCTCCATCCGTCTCTCACCCAATCTGTGCTCCTTCAAGCGGGCACTTAAAACTCACCTGTTCCTCAAGGCCTACCAACCATCCACTTAGCCTCTCATCTCCTCTGTTTCTCCCCTGGCCCTTTTCTCCCCCCTTTGCTTCACTGGCTCCCTTCTGTGCCTGATTTGTTTACCCTCCCTTAGGATGTAAGCTCTTATGAGCAGGCCCCCCCCCCCTTCCTCTCTGTCTCCATACCTGTTCTTCCGCTCCGTCTCTACTGCATTTGCCTGCCTGGAGTTTCTGGAGAACTGGTACTTTGCGTTTATTGTTCTGTACTGTTTTACCCTGTATAGTCTACTGTTCGTACTGTGTACGGCGCTGCGGAAACCTACAAATAAACGATAATAATAATAATAATAATATCTTCCTCTCCCACTGCTTCTCATCTGCTACCCATCTCGTAAATGCTTTCACTGGCTCTCCATTGCATCACCTACAAGGTCCTCACCAACACTTCCCGTCCATATATCTCTGACATCATTACGAGATAAAACCCAGCACGTTGACTCCGCTTTGCCTCTGCCCTTCAACTGTCTTCCCCCCTGGTTCCTTCCTCTTTATATTTATTGTACTCTTGTTTTTCATATCTGTAAGATATCTGTCCGGTGCAACGTGGCGCCTTTTAAATAAACAATGATGATGATTGTCTCAGAGAGACATTGGTTTTATGTAATGACCTTATGCTTGGAGCCACAATGCGCAGTGCAATTGTAGTAATCCATTTTGTGTATTATATTGGACATCTCATGAGTGCAATTATGCAATTTAGTTTACATTTTTTTATATTATAGGAGTTGGAAAAAGCAATGGAAGTGATATGAAAGTCCAGATAATATCTGCAAAACAAGTGGTATTCCAGTGCGTTTGTGAGACTCAAGAAAACTGCAAGGTACGGTATAAGAGGAAGTAGCGACACATAGTATCATCATCCCACTTAACTTCCTACCTTTTCTTCTGCCTCTTTCCCTCTTTCCCCTTCCCTTATCCTTATCCTCCGCTCCTCCTTCTCTCCCTCTCTCCCCCGTGTCTCTTTGTCTGTCTTCCCCTCCCCTTAGATTGTACGCTCCTTTGAGCAGGGTCATCTCTCCTGCTGTCTTCACCACTTTTAACTCTGCTCTCCAGGTACCTAGCCCTCCTCCTCGAGGACCCTCTTCCCCCTGTCCCCTCGCTCCCTCCTCTCCCCTCTGGGGATCTCCCTGTCATCCGTGCCCTCCCTCTTGGACTCCGTCGTAGGCAGACCTTCCCCTCCCCCGCCCCTCTAGCTGTGCTTTGAGCTCACTGAGTTACTGTGCTTATTGTTTATTGTACTGTGCTGTCTAACCTCGTATTGTAATTTCGTTTGTCCCTGTACGGCGCTACAGACACCTAGTGGCGCCCTATAAATAAAAATGAATAATAATAATCATCATCATCATTTATTTATATAGCGCCAACATATTCCGTAGCGCTTTACAATTGGGGACAAACATAGTAAACTAATAATCAAACTGGGTAAAAAGGACAAAGGTGGGAACAGGAACAGGCAGACTTCTCAAGGCTCTGAGCAGGTTAATATTGGCAAGACACATAATGAGAGATATGACAGGTGCTTTGGTACCCAATCCTATTACTTGTTATCTGAATAATGGGCATGAGCTCAATGAGTGATGATAGCACAACTGCTGCAGTGACTCCTGGATATCTCTGCTCAGGATTGTACACTTAGGGTATTTCAGGACCAGTGATGAGGCACTATGTGTGCAGAGTATTTAAGAATACCCTACATATGAGTTGTGTAAAAAAAATCCCCATTGCAGGGTTTATAAATTTAATTGATATATGTTGCTTTTCTGCATGTGTTGTGCATACTACACATTAATATATTCTGCATTATATTATATTGTAAGTGCGTGTGAAGAATAAACTGTGCCAGTATTTATAGGTAAAAGACATAAGAAAGCAGCTCCTACCCGATGTGTCTGTGATTATGGAGATGTGTCTGTGATTATGGAGATGTGTATACACACTGTACTGAATGCACATTTCACAGCAGATTGACCACATTGGTAAAGTGATCTTCTTGTCCCGCAGTTGTTTTTTGATGCTGGAAGTAATTCAGTGGTAATTAGCTTGGAAAGCTGTCCGGTCATCTCTGGAGACATCAAGATCAGATTTGAGTCTAGCACTGTGAGTATATAAATCTATATATATATTATATATGTGTATGAACATTTTTCAGGAGCCAAACTTTTGGTTCCAGCCTGAAAATGGCTATTTCAACTGTATAGATATGATAGGAAGCCTTTAAAGGAATATTGTACTGAAATATATCTTATCTGTATTTAAAAAAAATGGCATATCTCTGTTCCTGAATAAACCAAGGGTACTGTTATGTACCTACTTCCCAACTGTCGAGATTTCAGCGGGACAGTCACGATTTTAGGGATCTGTCCCACTATCCCACCTGGGGACATGTTTCTCCCAGGGGTGGAAGCGTTGGTCGGAAGGGAGACATCTAGTGGGCAGCTTAGTGCTTTACAGCGCTAGGCAGACCCATAGGGCATGGTCACGCCTCATTGTGACATGGCCACGCCTCCATCATGACACAGTCACGCCCCCTGTTCCACTACCGGAGACTTTCATGTTGGGATATATGCTATATATAAGAGATGCTTGGTAAGGTCAAGCAAATTTTCTGCATTCTTAGGATACTGGACATGAAAATAAAACTTAACTAATCCTACTTTTTGCATTTAGATCTGTGAATGTTATCAGATACATTTTCATATTAGATCTGTTTGTACTTTTGTTATTAGGACCTTTAGACATTTGTTCAATATAGATATTACTGCTGTTGTTGCATCGTGTATTGTTTTTACATACCATCATGATATAACAACAGATCAAGCAATTTACAGAGTCAGGAATTCTGTTGTTACAATGTGAGAACACGTTCATACTCATCTCTAATGAATAATAGGCTGTAGCATGCTCCAAATATTAAACCCAGCATTAACATTTAAGAATGCAATAGTTAGAAGAAGCCTTTAAGAAACCATTCGTTCTATTTTTAATGCAATGTTCTGGCGTTAGTTGGCTTCGGAAAATTAGCATCAGAAGGGTGTGGTGGAGCACACAATGGTGATGTAAGGTCTGCAGTATGTAACAGGAGAGTTAGACCAGGGAGGCAATTTTATATAGGATCGGAACAGATGATCAGTTCCCAGTTACCGATGAAGAGGGTTGATAGAGCATAATTTACCACCATTTGCCACCAGGTCAGGGGCAGAATACAGCGTCGTCACAGCCCAATAACAAAATTTGGAGGAAGCAGATTTGTGCTTCACCCTCCTCGGGCCCTCGCTCCTCTCTTTTGTATATGTACAGGGCTCCATTTATGTTCAGAAGAGGAAGGTGGGGGCTTTAATTGGGTGGACCGGTATTGCTGGGCAGCCCTCACCTCTGGACCCATAGTGGCCACACTTCCCCGCAGTGGTGGTCAGGTCATTGATGGTACCCAGTGCAATAATTTTAACTCTGATGTGTTATTAGGCTCAACATCACTGGTATCAACGCTCAGTGACACAGATGGTCTCCACATATGGGATAGAAAAATAATACTGCAACATTATTTGATCATCCATTTAATGTTACACTTTCTATTTTTTAGGGTCTGCCTAAGGGGTATGATGACTGTCCATTCTATTTCTGGTTCAATACTTCATTCGTAGAAAATAATAGGTAAGAGTTCCATGTGTGTTGTAAAGTTTCACAGACTATTATGTACTCAACGTCTCATCGCCTCATAATGGCAAAGAGACGGAGCACAATTTTGGTTAGAATTCTGTTTATTTTGAGATTTGGTCATTCGTGCAGCCTGAAACTTGTTTTATTTAGACTCCTAATAATCCATCTCAACCTGAGCAACCAAATTAAAGGGACTCTAGACACATTAAAGGACAATTCAGTTTTGCTCCACTAGACATAGGTTATGCTGCATTTTAACATGTACAACACTGTGTTAACACAATGGCGAATGTGGCCTTGAGAAACCATCCAATTTTCCATGCATTGTTTGGGCATTAGTTAGTGGTCGAAAAGCACCTTAACAATGGATAGGTGTGAACGAACCCTAAATTATTAGAATTATAAGAAGTTACTAAGCAATTCTGTGATCCTATAAGGGCATGAGGCCACGGGCCACAGATATTTTGTGGACGCTTATAATATCCATTTTTATAGTAGTTTTCATAATACCCACTGAAGTTATAACATCTGAATTCACAAATTGTATACAATTACATCAGGACTCCCATTTATGAAGTAGTTTTTTTTCTACATATATTATCATCATGTCTTGTATTGTTTACTTATAGATAATAATATAACGATGTATCAGATGTTTGGCCATGAATGTGTTAAGAAAACAAATATAAATGGTTACATAACGCATCATTTCTGAAGTTACAGAAGATGAATCAGTGAGGCAGGAATATCTATCATGTCTGCTCATGTGTCTCCCTCACCTCTAGCTGCCCCTGCTGATCATCACTGCTGTTATGGTAAATACTGATTTACACCATAGCTACACAGCCCTGGGGGTATATTTACTAAACTGCGTGTTTGAAAAAGTGGAGATGTTGCCTATAGCAACCAATCAGATTCAAGCTATAATTTATTTAGTGCATTCTATACAATGAAATCTAGAATCTGATTGGTTGCTATAGTCAACATCTCCACATTTTCAAACCCGCAGGTTAGTAAATATATCCCTGATCTCTGGTATTGAATGATTCATTGAACATTGTTAGTGGAAATATTCCCAAATTACGGACAAATAATGAAATGACCTTTACTTTTAACTTTCCCTGCGCAGTCCTCAGTTTTAGTATTTCAGTAAAAAATCTCAATTATGGACAAAGAGTTATGCTCTGACCTTTATTTTAGGCTTCATTTGTCGAAAAATGAGTTGGACAATCCTCACAAAGAGAAATCTGGAAAAATATACAAAGAAAAATTTGCAGTGGAACTAAACTTTGAATGCTGACAAGACGTCCGAATGTCAGACACATACCCAGCTTCTGAACCTCACTGTGACGAACCGAAGGGCCTTTAAGACGCCAATGTGCCATATTGTTTTTTTATATCTATTTTTAAACTATTTTTTATACTGCTGTTAATATATATATATTACCATTGTTATAAAGGTGTGTGTATGTCTACTTTGTGGTCTTTTCTATAGTAAACCTTGGTTAGATGTGCAATGAATGTTCACGTCGCAGTGTTTTGTTTGTCGATGATCTCACATCAGATTTGTGACCGATATTAACTGAATTGAAGTTGTGAGTGAAGGATCTGTCAGGCAGTGATCGCTCTGCTTCTAGAGCTGTCTCCTTGTGTCCCGGTTATCAGTCAGTTCTGGTTTTTGCCAGTGGGAGTCTTTCACTTGTAGTGTTTGTTTTCCCAGTAATAAATGTCCTGGTGCACCAGAATTAACAAGATAAGAGGGATGGGTTCTCTATAATTATTAGTATTAGCTCATGGGTAGCTGTTTGCTATTACAGCTTGCACAGGGCTAAAAGATTTTTTTTTAAATATAAAAGAAATCTTCAGTTTTTGACAAGTGCATTTTCTTGTTGTGGTTAGTTTTCTGGGGGTCAGGGTGGGTGGGTATGTATAGTTAATTTTTTTTTTCTTGTTTGGAGTATAGAGATTATTGATAAGGTAATTAATATGCATCTGGCTGGACTGTGATGCATGGCTATGTCTGTCCATAATTTGTCAGCTGTTAAGTTCTCTATAGACAGATTTAGTAGTGTCTGTAGTTATACGTAACATATTCAGCTTAGTTGCTAAATTTCCCTAAATCTTCAGTAATAATTGATCTGTCCTGGCATTTCTTCCATGTTAATGTGACAACAGATGCTGTTATTGTGTACTGTTTACATACAGTGGGTTCAGAGTCAATCTTCCTTGCATACACATTTTCTTTGCTATCTAGTGGCACATATAGTTTTTAATACAAAGGCTATGCTGCAACAGTCATCACTATCAGTTGGCACTTACACCGGCCTGTAGCTGGTGCAGATGATACGGCTAAAAAACCTTTCTGTAGAGAAAACCCAGGACTTGAATCTGCCACATCTGCATCAGCACTCCCCTACTGTGCATTGCCTATGCTCATCCTCTTCATCCTTCCCTTCGTCCTGCCCTTCAACTCGTAGGCAGTCGTCATATGTGTTCAGACCTGAAATGTAGGTAATTACATTCATTGGCGTAAGGTCCGTTCCTGAGCATGCGCAGAGCTATTTTACGCAAGATACGGCACACAAACGGACTTACGTCCGTAGATGAATCAGGGCCCATTATGAGCGTAGCTATCATGTATATCATGTAGATAGATGGAATTACTTCCATTGATTTCTGTGACACTGTAAGATGTTTTCTATCTTACTTTGTTCTCTGACATAGGCATCAAGTATTGTCATTGAAGAGCAACTCCCAGAAATATTTTCACCGCTAAGTAGAAGAACGTAGATTTTCTTTTCTGTAAAACCTGCCTGTTGTATAATCTTGTGTTGAAAATATTTTATAAAGGTGAAATCTGTTTTGGTTCGGTAGATGAAAGTGTCTGTTTAACCAGGGTCGAAAACAATGTTTTGAGTGAAGCTTTCTGTATTTTCAATTTTTTCTTTTTTAAATAGTGCTGTCAAAACATTGTTAGACGACAAGCTCCTGTCAGAGTTGACTTAAAATATGTCTTCAGGCCTAGGATGAGACCTGATCTTCACATGCTGGGCTCGTGTTGATTGGTGTACACAAATCTATTTGCTTCAATAATGCATAAATTGTTTTGGTTTTTTAATGTTTTGAAAACAATATAGACATGAGGGGGTTGAATGACACCAAGTACTGTTTTTACTTTATTCTGGTGTGCTGCACTTTTTTTTTTTGATTGACATAAGCTAAGGCACCAGGAATTAACTCTATAGCAGACTATCTTCCTTGATCAAATCCAACGTGCTAAAAATTCAGCATGCTGTATTTTCAGTGCCTTAAGTGTTATTGTAGGAGAGATTAATGATCCATGTGTCATATCTATCTCCCCTCCAGTTCAGAGGCTATGTCCATCATTCTTACCTGTGTTTATAAATGGTGATCCTGGACATCTCCAAACCACTGGAAGTCTGCTGTCAATGACAGCCTGGGGGGTCCAAATGTAGAATCAGAAACAGTTTCATCCAGTTCCTGGTCCGTCAATTGCTGCAGATCGCATTGAAAATGAATGCGGTGTACATGTAATTCATTATACATGGCACTCCCGCATTAGAATGGGAGAGTCTTTGACGCTAATAGGATATCCTCCTAGTGTTATGTAGGCTAGGGCAAGGCAGTGGAGACTTGATAGTATACAGGTAATAAGCAATAAATAAACAAAATCCTTTTCTATTTCTAGATTGTATAGATATATAAATTATTTTATAAAAGTACACATATTTCATACTACTCAAGAAAACCAGTTAGCTAAGTTTAAGGTAAATTGATGGGGTTTGCCTAAACTGTTTTTCCTACTGTGTCTATATATATATATATATATATATATATATATTATTTACTCCAATATGCTACCAAAAGTAGGTTCTATTGGTGCCAAAGCAACAATAAAAAGTTGATTATTTCCAGTGAAGCCTATGCTAGTTATTCAGGTACAAAATACCTCAGGTTATCAAGGGGTTAGAATCTGACCATTAGATAATGTTTGTAGTGAAACTAATATCTGCCAAGAAATGTGTATGGTTCATTACTGGCCCCAGAAATACCTGTGCATCCCAGTAACAGATTTCTGACTTTGCAACTTTTCTAAATGCAGTCGTAGTGGAGATAAGATTAAAGCGTTGGGTACGAAGGATAGCAGTAGCTCAATACTACTTTGTTCTGTTCTGTGACATCATCACCAAGTTACCTGTAGCCTGGCTAGACCAGCTAGTATTTGACTGCATGAACAGAGCTAACAGATGGAGAGAAGGTAACACAGAATGGCAGTGGATTGGTCAGACAACATTAAGCTTAGTAGTGCCTGTTACCCAGAGCAACTGAACGAAACAGGATTATGCCACAGTTGGATCAGGCAGTACTTTTACTTCTAAACTAAAGCTAACCCCGTGTTGTTTTGGCAAATATGCATATTTGTGAATAAAAGATTTGATGGAAGACACTCAGCTGCTGGCGCTGCTTTACCCACGTGGAATGGTGTTTGATATGGAGCGTTTGTACTTGTGGTCAGAGGAGTCAAAGGAGGACCCTTAGTGACCCCAATGCATCGCTTGTGATGAAAACAAGTAAATGCAGCGAATAGCGTTGGAAATCCGCAATGTAAACACTAACGGATAGGGGGAGTTGGAACCAGTGTCGTCCAACCCAATACCAGTTTACTTGTATTTTGATACTTATCAATAACATTTTTGCTGCTTGTGCAGTTTGTTACATTAGTGTTCTACACACATACTTTTGTTTCATTGCAAAATTTTGTTTACTATGTCTATTGTTATCAGCAGTGGTCAAAGTGGAAGTTTAGAAGTGGTGGTATGGAAAATGTAATTGAATGTAATTTAATAGTCTTACAATGAAAGCAGTAGGAGAAGTGGCGGTATGACATACCACGGTATACCAGCCCACTTCCACCACTGGTTAACAGTAAATGTATTTTTTACATTCTTGCAGATCACTTTGTGCTGAATAAAACATTTGCTCTTTTTGAGTAATATTTTGCTTATAAGTTATTTCATAACTGCACAGCCATCTTTGCATGTATTTGTATGGGTATGAGACACTATATACTGTAAATATATAGTGGTTCTTACTCATACAAATACATGCAAATATGGAAATAAATGGCTCTCTGTGCAGAATAACATGTATCAGCACGTCCCACTGAACCTTTTTTGGAAAAATACAAATACAAAGTCACAAATCTGTTTATTAGGAACCTCATGTATGTCGCACTGTTAGTGATGTATACGCCCTTTCTATTACTGTAAGTGTATTACTACTCGCGCATCCAGGAGAATATCTTGCGGCTAACAGTACCAGTGCAGAATGTCCGTCTGAGCCCAAGCATTCGGGTCTACAGCTAAGATTCAGAAGAATCTCCACTTGCAGCACAGAGCAGACACAGCCATATTGCAAGTCGGTGGAGGCCCCAGGCAATCTTCAATCTGAAAGCCGAAGAACACACTCGTGAGCTGTTAATGTCAGTGGTCTTAGCTATGTTTGGCAAGTGTCACCATGCTGACCAACACACTCACTACTATCCTGAAACATGAAATCTCTAAAATCTGGAACTGTATGGCAGAAATGAAGCACCACATATTATATTTGGGAAACTGGCTCCAGCGCAACAATATTAGGATCCTCAGCCGCCCTGAAAAGATGGAGGGCAATGAGTGATACATTAGGCCTATCCAGGACTGCTCTTACACAGTCCTGGATACGCCTAATGTATCACTCACTTCTCCAACTATGCTGTGGAGTGTCTGTTTTAATTAGAAAGTCCTTAATATGCAAAATATCTCATGTCCACATAGATTCCAATGGACGGTTTGTATTTCTACACTGCTAAATTCACAATAACCCAATAATTATTTGTTTTGTCTATATCCTTCCCTCGTTCCATCCTCAGGTACTTTGTGCCTTTATGTCTTTCATGTGGGGATTCTAATACAATTATAGATCTGCACACTAGTCAGGCTCACATCTACCCCATACAGAAATCAACTAGCCACTAACTCACTTCTCCCACACACACAGCTACAAATCATAGATATTTGGAGTGCTTGGGACCCCACTGCGTGGCTATACTCCTGTTACTCAGCAGCCATTTAGTCATAATCATCATGCTGCATTAACTGCCTACATAATTTCTATTGATTACCACTCCCCTCCTGAAATTAAGTTGGAATGTCAACCCACATCCTAGTGAGAACATGTTGCATTGCTCCCTTCTGGCTATCTGGGAGTTCTCTAATACAATTGTTACAGCTATAACAGACCATTTCCTCTTAAGCTGAAGTATATATATAAAACTAAAATCTCATTCAAGCTTTAATATAAGTGGCTGGCTTACGTAATTACTTTAATAATTAAATAAAATCTGCCACTCTGGCATTGGCTCTGCCAGTATAATATTAATGTTCAGTGTATATTTATTGAGATATAACTGATAATAAAAAATAATCATATGTATATACATATTTAAGAAAACCCTTCATAGCTTGATTTTTACTTCAGTGCTTGATTAAATGTGTTAAATGTAGCAACTTGTAGCAGTAAGAAAATATATTCTTACTGCTATAGATTTCTACATTTGACATATTTAATCAAGCAATAAACATGCTATGCTATGAAGGGTCTTTTTGATATTCATTTATATATGATTTTTTTGTTTGTAACAGTATAAATATGTGCCCTTGTTGCCTAGGAGGAGCTGCTGCTGCTGCGTATGTGCAGCACCTCCATTTTGGACATCTCAGACAGTACAGCACCCGCGGTACTGCTGTACTACTGGCAAAGATTTAGAAATCATCTGGGGGTGGAGGAGTGTGCGCATGCGTCAGGCCCCCCCCACAGCCGTATCTGACAGAAGCTGACAGGTGAGGTGATGCGGGCGACAGGGGGCTCTCGGAGAGAGGGGGGCCCGGGGCACGTGACTTCCCCCCCTAATACGGCCATGGTCCCTACTAAAACTTAGTAGTACAAGGCGGAACAAGTGGTAATCTAACGAAAGCAGAGAGCTGGTATATTGTCCCAAAAAAAAATGACCTGAAACTTGGTATTGGACAAGGCATGGCACCCACCTTTGTGGCTGAAGTTTATTACAGGTCTCACACATAATAAAATTACAGGTCAAAAGTTGTGACAAACCCAACATATGTATTTTGATCATTTGGGCAGGCTGGGCTGGAGGACAGGGGGCATCTATCATCCGGGCTGGTCCCATAGTGGACTAGCTTGGGCTGGGTCCCTGAACAATCTATATTTTTTGTCCTTTCAAATGTTCTTAATATGCTGCTGGGCCAATTCTTGCCCCCCTAGGCTAAATGTTGCCAGCCAGTCCCTGGGGAGGGGCCTGGGTGTTTATTGGTGATGCTATGCAGACGGTTAACAGTATCCCTCAGATTGTTGCCATTATGGATCCTTTTTGTGGGCTGTCTTGATCAATAACAGATTTTGAGAAGTTTAGACCCAACTATATAGCTTCAAACGTAGAGGGACAAGACTACATTGATGAGTACCCTTTAGAGCTGAATTTTCCTCAATGTTCTACCACATACAGAGACATCCTTGATGCCCCAATTCGGTTGGAGGAGCACACAGTCGCTTTAAAATGATGTCCCTTGGCCCAGGACCAGATAGAATTCCAAACCGATCTTTACAAATTTGCGCTGATTCCTTGGGCAATCATTTGATAGATTGATTCACATCAGCCTGGGATATAGGAACACTGCCCCCAATGATGGCTGAAACCATCAAGGCAAAAAGGTGTGAATCATATCACCCAATATAACTCCTATATAGCGATGTCAAATTACTAGCCAAAAGCCAAGCTATACAATTGCATAAAGTCATCACCACTATTATCTACTAAGATCAAATCGGCGTCATGGCAGGCAATTCCACCTCCATAAATATGCGTAGTCTCATTAGGCACTTGCAACTCTTCCATAATATTTTGCTTAGTCAAAGAGTGGTGTCTTTGGAGGTGGCAAAAACATTTGACTAAGTTTAGAGTGTCTTTCTATGGCGAGTCATGATCGGACTTGGGTTTTGACCAGTCTTCATTGGCTGTATCCAGATGTTGTACCAGCAACTGCTCGCTAGGCGTCTGCTCCTTTTCACTAAAACAAAACTCTCCTCTGTCTTATTTGCAGACACACTAGAGGCTATGGTGACACCAATGCTTCCCTTTGACACCTCACACAAAGAAAAATGTCTCTATATGCTGAAGACACCCTACTATTCCCTTTGTGACCCACATACTTCACTACTAGCAGCTCTTCGTGATAAATATTACTTCTGTGGATTAAAAATTAATTTCTGTATAACCCCTTATCTTCTATCTAGATAGTCACCCAGAACTCACCCTGCTTCATAAATGTATTGTGGTTTGTGCAGCCTCCTTAAATTACCTGGATTTCACCAATTCCGAAGACTGGCAGGGCTATGTTAAACTAAACATAACACTGGTGATGGATCTGTTCAAAGTGGTGTGCCAAGGGAAAAGAGGGTGAGTGGGCGCAAGATGTAGGCTCCAGGGGACATGCTTGCGGTGCCCACAAGGTGGGCAGAACACGCTCCCAAAATGTTGAGGAATTGGTAAAAGGAAAAAGAACCTTGCGCACAGCTTTCCCTGCATTTGTTGTTGATTTTAAATAAAACTGTGACTGTTATTTACGCCAACAGCAGCCTGTACGTTTTTATTTCAGAAAAAGGGTTTGTTCTTTTCTGCTGGATGCCAACAGGTAGGCATATCCTCCGTTATACATGCTCACAGGTGCACTACAGCCAAAGTTGAGATGTAATGTGGTAACTATATTGTCCTTAATTGGTTTATACTCTGCACTAAACTATCTCAATTACCTAACGAAGCATTGTACTTGTACTGCAATTCATGATATTGAATTACATTATTGTAGCACTTTGACTTGCTCTGCAATGCATTAACCCTTCTCTTCCCTTTTGTTCTTTTACCTTTTCCATTAACCTGGTTTACGGCTTGTTTTTACATTTATAACATGCAAAAATTCAGAAAAAACAGTTTAGAAAAAAGTTCATCTTATACTTTCAAGATCTTTGAGACCTGAAAATGTATATGATGAAACCTCAGCCATGCACAGAAATATTGTTTCCTACAGATAAATCTAATGTATCATGTTTTGTGTTTCTGCAGGGTCTATAACCTTCATGAATATACGCATTTGCGTTTTACGAGTCATTTTTTCATTGCTAGTTGTATTTCACCTATATTTTGCATTGTATAATACTCTTCTCACAATCATAACTTGCAAATTACTTCAAGCACTAGGCTGGAAATGAAATCCACAGCGAGACAAACTGGAAAGGTCTGGTTTATATATATACACGTATTGAGCAAACACTGAAATCAGAAATTGGTTGTTATGGCTGAAATGTTCTAGCTGTTTCTTGCTAATAAAATAACAGGTCCCCGGAACAAAGTGTTCTGCTTTCAGCTGGCTGAGAAACCTGTATTTATATCTGTGTGTACAACCTATGTAGGTGATGTCAATCTTCATTATTGATTTATTTTTTTTATTTATCATTGGTCAATCGATCACCTGTATCTCCAAAATGTTCTACTTGTTGTGACTTCAATCTGTACAGGGCTGTTGTAGAGTGTGAGCACACATTTTGTTTTAATTATTTTTAAATTAATTTTGTTCCTGCTTTTGCTTTGCCCCCGCCACCAGATCTTCCCGTGCTTTTTTTTTTACTTCTACACTTCCTTTTTTCAGCATTTTTTTTTTGCTGTATTTCTGATTTATCATGTGCCTTGTAGTCAAATTGCCACAGTAGGATCAGTATAAAAAAACAGAGGCTGCTACTGGAAAAATCCACAAAAAGTGCACCAGTGTGTACTGCACAATGAACTGATTTGTGTCTAGGCCCTAAGACTACAATTTAGACGGTGGCCCCCCTTTGGTAGCATATGTCAGCATGTAGTTACGTTCAGCGCAGCTTGAATAAGTCTAATCATGCAACTCATTGATTTGTCTGGGAAACGTGGTTTCTTTGCACATATCACATGTTTCAAACACTGGCCAGACCAAGAATACAAGAAAGCAAAATAGACATTGTTCTACGTGATAGACATCTAGTGCTTTTAGGACCTATTCAGAGCACCCACTATAAAGACTGAGTGGTGAATTATTTCACTAGTGGGGTGTATCCTAATACAGGAGATTTAAATAGACATTTATCGTTATATGCTGAATCCATTCAGGACTTATTGACAACATTTTCCACTAAGAACGACCTGTGAATATCATATTAAGTGAATTTTACTTTGAATACAAGGGAGTTGAATAGATATGGGATTTATGTATGCCTAGTCCACATAGGACTTTACTAACAAGCTGTATTTTTGATACATGTATTTGTGCTATACTGAAATATCTATTTATCGTTCTTTGAAAAAAACTGATATTTTTGAAATTCATTATTCCACTGTAATATCAGCAGGTGGTTCCATTCCGGTGTTTTATACACAATTGTATAGTTTTTAATCTTTTTCTTTTTTTCTTTTTATCTCTATTTCATATATATACTTTTTTAATTTTTTTTGATATGCTATGTATTACTTTGGTCTAATAAATATTATCTGACACACTGGCGCTTCCATTATTTCCATTGTTTCTTCTATATGAGACATTTCAGTAGAATGTCTATTGGAAGCTGCTAGTATTGTCAGACAGTTATATCGATTATCCTCTTAGCAAGATTGCATTTAACAGTACCACATAGTGCCCCTTTATCTTTTGTTTTTACAAGAATACTACAAACAGCTTTCAGATCCACGTACTAATCTGACATCAGTGTTCAAATATAAATTCTTGGCTTCATGGCTTGATCCTAACCTTGGTTTCCCTACAGAAACATTGACATCCAAAATGTGTAACAAACTGGGCTTGCTCTGTAAAAACAGGTCCCCTCCCCAGGCCTGTCTCATACTGGATTGCCTTGGGCCAAGCCAGAGGATCATCTGTTACTTATTTTGTCTAAATTTGACTAAACTATTTGATGTATTTGACTAAATTTTACTTATGGACATTGTGCCCATTCGTTGCTTATGCGGCATAAAGGTCAGTCCGGCACTAATGGGTGAGAGAACAGAAACCAGAGCTGAAGCAGAGAGAGACAGCAGCAAAGCAGTGAGAGAGGGTTACTGTGAAGAGGGAAAGAACAGAAGCCTGAAGCTGCCATTTGGGGCAGAGTGGAAGACAGCAATTGATTCACCTGGTGGTTACAACCGGAGGAAGCTTTGGCTGGGCAAACTTTAGAGAAAGTGGTCATAGACAAGTATATTCGCTCTATATCATCTAGAATTCAATGCTGGGTAGGACACTTAGATCTCAAGGATGCAGAACAGCTGGTCAACTCATTGGAATAGGTTATAGAGTTCTTACTTAAATTCCCTGAATGGCTGAAATCCAGGAGCAAATTGCCCGGCAAGACTGTTTCATATTTTCATCAAGGATATAGAGCTTTAACAGGGGCTGGTTCCGAGAAGAAACCGACTGTTGAGGGAAAATCCCAATGTATAATGAACCCCAAATTTGTGTCTCATTTCAGGGACCAGAGTTCCATGCAGTATTGGAGATGCCAACAACTGGGCTGTATTGCAGATAACTGTCCCCTCACCACTAAGCCAACGGACTGTTGTGCAGCCAGGTGTCCTAGTTCGGCCACATTGTTTGTTCTGCCCAGACTCAGGGAGGGAACAGATGATGTGCAACATAAAAATAGAATGGTGTGAAGTGGAAACCTTATTGGACTCCAGACGATTAGTAACTTTAGTGCATGCCAGCCTGGTGGACAGGTGGAAAGCCTAATGGGACTTATGTTGGGGTCATATGTGTACATGGGGACGTTAAAAACTATCCAGTATTTCAGGGAGATATCATCTCTTCATTAAAAAATATCAAAAGGATTAAATGGACATATATTTAACAGCCCAACGGGAACTGACTGACTCATTCATGCAATATAAATTACATCCCACACCTGAGCACAATGCCCTCTATCGTCAGAACAGTAACAAGGAAACAAACAGTAGCCGGTAAATTTGCGTACTATAGGTTTGGTAACAAGTCTGGCAGATTGCTTTCAAACCTACTGAATGTTGCTAGACCACATGCCAACTAGATACTAGATCATCGTGGGGAGCTAAAACACAGGAGAGCAGATATTACTAATATTCTTCCCACTTTTTATAGAAATCTGTACCAGCGGGAACCAATAGACTATGAGCTTAAAATATCCTTGATTAGCCTACCCACACCTTTTAAGAACACAAGCAGACTTTCTGATTACAGCCATTACCTAATAGGAAGTTCTTAATGTAGTAAAAAAACTGAAATTATTCAAGTCCCTAGGGCCTGACGGTTTCAGTGGTGAGTTCTATAAAATCCTTCGGGAACAGGTCACTGCTCCGCTAACCACCTTTTTTATTGAGATACTTTATAATAAACTTTTAGAACATTCCAATAATGCTGTGATCAAAGTACTCCCCAAACCAGGTAGAGATCCCACACTCCCGGCATCCTACAGACTGATATCTCACCTGGATGTCGATTATAAATTTTTTACTAAAATGATGGCAGAGAGACTAAAGGTTCATTACTTCACATCATAGACAGAGATCAGACGAGGTTAATCTGGGGAAGACATTATGTGAAAAGTGTCAGCAAGGTTCTGTTTTCCAGTCTTTGGAGGTGTCTGGAGTGAGTGATCCTTACTTTATTATTATCCCTTGATCCCGAAAAGGCCTCCGATCTTGTGACGTGGGAACACTTGTTCAAGACCCTTCGAAGGTTTGGATTTCCAGACAAATATGTAACTATTTTGAAAACCCTTTATCAGTCATCCACTTTTCAAGTTTTGGCTAATGGCCTGATCTCCCGTGTTTGTGGTGGAAAGGTGCACGAGACCTGGATGCCCGCTTTCCCCACCGTTTGCACTTGCTCTGGAGCCACTGGCAGTGGCTTAGAGAGATAATCCAGAATTCAGGGCATCCGTCTGGAAAGGTGAGACAATAAGCTCATACTCTTTGCAAATGATATACTCCTTATGATTTCTAATCCTCACAAACCCATCCCAGCTATTTAGAACATTATTCATGTATTTAGCTATTTTGCTGGTTATAGGGTAGACTTTAGTAAATCTGAACTGATGCCCTATCGAAGGTTGATGTTATTCTATGTGACTCGACAATCACCCCACAGTTTACGCTGTCTTTAACTAAAATTAGGAATATACATAAGTTGCATAACCTTTACAAATTTAATTACCCTCTATCATTGAAAAAATGTCATCACTTTTGGCTAATTGGCAACATTTACCCCTGTCCCTTTTAGGCTGCAATACTACCATTAAAAGTGTAATTTTTCCTAAGTTGTCCTACTCCCCTTCAGATTCTTCCACTCAACCTCACTATATCTGACCTACATACTTGTACCAAATTACTTACTCACTTTGTATAGCAATCCAAAAAACCCTGTATTGCTAGAAATCAAGTAGTTCAACAAGGGAGTATAGGCTTAAAAGAAATTCTTTCCTTCACACGACTGGCCTTATTTCACTACATCTCAGACTGGCTTTTTATCTCTGCTATAAATGTACTCAATGTACGTGTTACATAAAAAAAAATTCACAGCCAAATACTAGTTTGAAAAAGTTTACTTACTTAAAGATCACCTGTGTCAGGACGGACCGCCTATGCCACCCTGTCTGTTGTTGCTGGGAACTGGCTGGGCTGTCCCCTTTCGTTATTCCAAATACACCCTCCTGCTGCAGTAGGAGGAGCCTGCTACCACCCTTGAGCTCCTTTATGGCACTCAGAACCACGTTCCTTCTGGGTAACTGACGCTGCTAGTGTACTCCTGGGCTGGTACTCCTGACCTCTTCCTATAGATCAGGGTTGCTGTGGATGGATCCCCCCTGGCCTATCACACTGACCAGGGCTACAGGCTAGCAGGCAGAGCGGTGGTACTGGAGAGCTGGGTCCAACCTCAGAAACAGCCGGATAACTAATTAGATTTAGGGTCTAATCTGCAGGTCACAGGATTACAGCAATATTGAAGATGTTTTCAAGCAGGTCTTTGAAGCAAGTGATGTCTATTTGCTCTCACACTGGTTTAAGATACTAGGTGATCAGGTCAGATGGAACATCAAATGATACATTTCAGTGTATAGGACAGTGCTTTTTATACAGATTTGGACACAGGCTATTTTTAGAATCATGATGTCACCTGTTTACCAAAACATAGATTTACATGCATTGCAAAGCTAACAATATTTACACTTATCTGTGAAATTCTAGAAACTCTGTGATGTCCTATATCATGTTTTAAGACGCAGGAAAATCTAGCAGCACATCTTTTATTAAACCTTCCTGTCTTTAAGTGAACCCTCACACATCCAAAGATCCAATCAACATGAATCCTTTCTTTAGACAGTCACAGAATACACATTCCCAAAGACAGGTACAACCCCAAACAAAGCATTTCCTTACACCAAGATATACAAAAGGTTTTCAAAACAAAGACTTATTGTATCAGATATATACAACAGAAATAAGGCATTTCCTCTAGAAAGATTAAAACAGAAAAACACTTTTTTTTCGCCCTGGTCTCAAAAATAACGATTTCCTATCTCAAAATATAGACAATCAAAAATAAGTGCATTGGCAATTATATAAATAAGCGCACTGCATTTCCTTTAAATAAATTTATACCAGAAGTTATTTATCAGTGATCCAGTCACATCACCTAACTAGCTTTCTGAGGATCTGATAACTTGGGTACAATCTGGTTTCTAGTGTAAGGGTGGTCTTGATGTCCATAATGATTGTCTCCCGCCAGCTTTCCTCCTCCCAGCCCCCTCCTATAGGCTACTGACGTATATGTATTACTTAATATGTGTCAGATGTGAGAGCTCTGTGTAGTCACTTCCCTTCCCAGAGGCATAACTAGCGAGCTGTGGGCCCCGGTGCAGGGAGGTGGAGAGGAGAGTACCGATGCACCAACCCTATGCATCCGCCATGCGGCGGGCCCCATTATCCCCATCAGCCCTGGTGCACTGCACCTGCTGCACCAATGGCAGTTCCGCCACTGACTCTTCCCCACTTGTTTTCCTGTAACTCTGTTTACTCGTTATTTGTTGTAATGCGTTTTAAGTATGTTTCATAAACATTAATCATAAATAGTTCTCGATTGTACAGTATTTTAGGAAACAAATGTAAAAGTGATCTGTTTCCACCATGTGCATTTCCAATCGGACCCACGGACACCCAATTGTGTCTTGTGACAGATAACACATTAATGTACATACAGTAGGTACAATTACTGACTGCAGACACAAAGCACAACATTCAGGGGTTCAATTTTATTGTGACATGTTTCTCAAACAGCAAATATCAGATATCTGCTTATAAAGTGAATAGTAAATAATAGAAAAATACATTTTATGCATTTCCAGAAAGTACAGACAATTTACATACATTTTGGAGTGTTACTATACATACAATTGTTACCACAGAATACAGTTGCCTATGATTGACATTTTATTCACTTACAAAACGTACATCAGTTTGGTGCAATAGATTTATATAATAAAGTAGTATATAGAATACAAAATTCATGTAATCCATACCGACCAATCAGATTTTTTCATTAGTCTCATTTGCATTGTGATTATCAGAGATACATTATAATTGGTTGCTATGGAACATTTGAAACTTGTGCTCTTTGCACATTATTACACAAGCCTAATATATTATCATCTAGTATGAATAATGGGACATCCAATCAGAAATAAGGGATGTTATACAGTGCCATGATTTTTTTTTTTAATTCCGAAAAACAATTTATGTTGAGAGTACAACTCTTAAGATGATCAGATCATTTATTTTGGTGCAACTATAGAAAATGGCAGTACCTTTAGTATGGCTAACACAAACAGGGTAATTTTATGGGTAGTTCAAGTCATATGAAAATTCTGCCACTGAAGTAATGGCATCTGTATAACAGGTCATGTGCTCCCAATATGGTAGCTTCTGCATTCAAGATGGCTGCCATTGTGTACAGAAATATGGTATCTCTTTCATGGCTTTCACTATGTCAGACTAGCCTAGCACTTGTTCTACGGAATGTACAAGTCTTGTACTCAAATTGGAGTGGTGTAGGCATTATTTTGCAGTGTGCAAATGGGGTTATTTTTATTACTAATTGGGGGTGCCGGTAGTCTTGTTTTAAAGTAATTACTCATATTGAAGCCACAGAGGACTTTATGTGCAAATGTGTACACCAGAAAATCAGTAAACAGTAGAATAATAATAATTGTTAGATACACCTATATCTGACACTTGAATGAAGCAACTATGTCCTGTTTCATAAGTTGTTTAACATTATACTGAGGATAAAACAAACAGTATAGTTTTGCTTATGAACCTACATAGTAGTCACCATTAGTCAGATGCATCTTATATGAACTATACGTGGTAGATGTCCTTCTACAAAATAGATGGATGAGTGCAATTGTATGTGCTTTCCTTAAGCTGCCATAAGTACTTTGTTTACACACTGGGATATCTTATGCTTAGTCCTCAAATCACACATTGTAAATAGAGCACTGAAGCTGTTGTATCATACAGAAATAATACAATGTAATGAATTGTAAACATATAATACAACAGACATGTGAATACAATACATGTATAAACTTATATAACATAGATGTATAACCAATTCATTCTATTGTCATCACATATAATTGCTGAGGTCTGATTTAATCCGCTACAGTATTAGGGAAACGTTGAGTATTATAAGGACTAACATACCCCTACTGTAAAATAACGGGATATTAGATGCCGCCTCAGAGTATCGTGCCTTGAAATAACGCACTCTGCTTTTATATGGTGACTAATAATCTTATTATTATTTACACTTAAGGCTACATTATCCAGCATTTGCTATATATAATGCTGTAACAATAAACAGACACCATGGGGTAAATGTATCATACCCCGGTTTCTTCAACTCGCGGAAGTCCAGCGAGATGACAGCTAAAATTTAAAGCGGCGCTGCCTTGTAAAGGGAAACTTGCCTTTACAAGGCAGCGCCGTTTTAAATTTTAGCTGTCATCTCGCCGAACTCCCGCGAGTTGAAGAAACCGGAGTATGATACATTTACCCCCCATGTTGTAGTCCCTGCACTTAGTGTGTGAGAAATAAGTAATTAGGCAGCTGAAGGGAAACAGACATTTAAGGCAATCCAGTTATTATAGCACCAGTATAGAGAATGTTTTATAAATCTTGACATGCATTTTCTAATGCATTATATATATATTGTATTATTTCTACATTGACTGCCCATGAGTTACCAGTCCACTGTAAGATATTTATGCTAACAATCTATTCAAGTACATTCTCCACACCATTCTGATATTAATATTCTGTACTGTTTTAGTTGCATGAATTCAATACCAGATATAAAAATACATTACCCTGTATTCAGCTTTTAAAGCTACACAACAACCTAGAAAGTCATCTCCTAATTTGGCCCGTGCCCTGTGGCGTAGCTCGGGGTCTTCTCCAACTAGGGACCACCGTAGGAAATAGTGGTAGTGAATCTTTAAATAGGGTAGGAACTAGCAATAATAGTAAACCTGGCAAGTTCCTATCTTGGTAAACATGGTAAATGATACATCTGTGAAGTTCCCTTTTCTGGTACATCTAGGAACCGGTGACCCTGGGAAGTTTCCCATCAATTGTACAGACCCAAAAAACATATTTTTGGACAAGTTAAGTAACATATCAGTCAAAGCAAAACAGGAAGAACCAATAATGGTAAATCTGGAATTACATGGAAATGCAAGATTAAAACCTTGCTACATTTTTCTTTCAGGTTTTCTTTTCCCTTTGAATAGCAACTATTCTCTTATATTTTAAAATTAATTTCAGTTCATACCTCTCCTTGTAAAAAAAATTGTGCTCCCCCTACAAGCCTTGCACCCTAGGATGCAGCCTACTGGATAATCAGGCCCTACTTACAGATTAAGTATTTTGAATTACTTATTTATCCTGCTATATGCAATCATTAATTATCAGCGCTGTACACTATTGCTAATGCATTATATGCAAGAAAATCTTACTCAATGAAGACATAAGATATTTTTCAGCATGATATACTGTACTTCTATATGCACACTTAAAATACTCCTAATAATCCCTTGGCTTTGTTTGTGGAATGTGGCTGCTTTGTAGTAAGAAAATATATGTATTAAATACAGGTTGCTTTCTGGAGTTATATTTTATACATTAATAGCACTTTCCCTTCTCCGACTGGCCCATCATCCCTAGATGAGGTCTTATGGACTGTAAAACAAAAACAAAGGCACATAGATATAAACTGGTAATAAAAAGTCAAAACAGACCATGTATAAGGAGTGTAGCGCTCATTGGAATGATATGACTTGGCTGAGGAAATTTGGCAGAAAGAAAAAACTCAATAACAGTATTTACCACAGTACTTATTAAGGCTAATACAAAGTTAGTGCTCGGTTTTCGTCAAAATGAAAACAGTTTGCACATGAAAAATTGGAGTGACTGTCTTTTATATGAGAGGGTATAATCCTAGCCAATATGAGAGGTGCAGTCCTTACCTATATGTGAGGTGCTGTCCTTACCTATATGAGAGGTGTTGTCCTTACCTATATGAGAGGTAAAATCCTAGCCTATATGAGAGGTGCTGTCCTTACCTATATGAGAGGTGCAGTCCTTACCTATATGAGAGGTATAATCCTAGCCTATATGAGAGGTGCTGTGCAGGGCCGCCGAAGGGGGGCGGGCGGGTACTATTTACCCGGGTCTGGACATGCCAGGGGGCCTGGGCCCTCACTGCCGAAATTTTCGTTGGTGGGGGGAGCTGGACAGTTTAAAAAACAAACAAACATACTCACTTGATCGCTGCGCCAGAGTCCCTCCTCGCTGTGCCGCTCCTCACTGAATGTTGGGCGTGACTCGATGACGTCACGCCCAACATTCACTGAGGAGCGACGCAGAGAGGACCCAGCAAGAAGAAAAAAGACAGAAGAGAAGAGATAGAAGAGGCTAATAGAAGTTAAGTAAATGAGAAGAGACCCAAGGGGAGGAAAGCAGAAAGGGATAGAGTGGTAAAGAATTGGTGAGAGAGAGGCACAGAGTGATAAATAAGGGGTGGGAGAGAGGCACAGAGTGATAAACAAGGGGTGAGAGAGAGGCACAGAGTGATAAAGAAAGGGGGGAGAGAGAGGCACAGTGCGATGAAGAAGAATGGGGGGAAAGAGGCACAATGTGATGAAGAAGGGGGAGAGAGAGAGGTACAGTGTGATGAAGAAGGGGGGAGAGAGGCACAGTGTGATGAAGAAGGGGGGAAAAGCGGCATGAAGGGCGGAGTGTGATCATAAGGGGGCACAGCGTGGTTGTGATGAAGGGAAACAGTAATGTGTATGTGACGGCACAGGGGGCTTGTGACAATGTAGTGAGTGTGAGGTAGGTGGTGGCTAATTAATGGGCGCTATTTTGTTTGTGGGGGTGATGGTGGGGCAATTTAATAGTGGGGACTATTAATTTAAGATGGGGTGGTTTGGGGGCTATTGAATGTAGGGGCGAGTTTGGGGAGAATGAGGTCTCTTTATTAAATGTGAGTATGAATTATTTAATGGCAGTGATGGTTGCGGGAAATAGGTATATTTATGAAATGTAAATACTATTAATTTATTGCTGGGGCTGTTTTCAGGGAGGTTTATTTATTAAATGGGAATACTATTATTTTAATGGGGCTGGAGAAAGGCCTAATTATTACTCGTGGGTGCTATTGATTTAACAACTGGGCTGGTTGTAATTTTCTAAATGTACCTATTTTTTTCCAAATAGGGCCCCCAACATTCCAGGATCCAGACAAGCCACAACTAAAGAAAGCAGCAGCCACAGGTGGCAGTCTGTCAAATGTTCTAGTGGGACAATCCCGATTTTTGGTGACTGTTCTGCCCAATCTAAGGGGCAGGCTAAGACTGTGAACTCTTTATGTACACACAGCATTCTTTCTATACTACACTATGGTGCTAGATGTCCTGAAAGTCAGGAGTGCTGGGACATATGTCACGGTCCGGCAAACGGGCACTGCACCATTGTGTCAATGGAGTACACAACAATGCAGGGTTTTTTTGTGTAGGAGGGTGGCCTAGTGTGGTGCCCCAAAATCTGAGTACCCTGGGGTGTATCTATATGTTTTTAATTTGTTAATTTAATTTGTTAATTGTTAAAAGTGTTTATAAAGATTTTTAAAAAAATAAAAAAAATTCTTGAGGGAGAAGTGACAGTTGGGAGTGGTTGGTGGTTGCCGGGAGTGACAGGAAGGAGGAATGTGTGGCATAGCAACAAGTCCACTAACTTGGGTAATAACTGTGAACTCCCAGAAGGCAGTGGGGAGAGGAAAGTTCTAGACTTCTGAGGGAGAGAGAATGAAAATCGGACAAAGTGATCTATAAGCAGATTAAAAGTGAAGTAAGTGTAAGAAGAGAAGCAAATAAGAAGTGAGCCAGAGAGAGATGTGAGTAAAAAGGAAAGTACTGAAAATAAATAAGCAGTATAGAGATCTGTGACATCACACTAAACAGACTGAGCTATGTACTGAGAACAGTGTGAGAGGAGAGAAAATAAGAGACTGTGTAATACAAAAGATCATCAGTTTATTTGGCGTGAGAAAGTAATTTATGGGCCCCAACCACGTGCAGCACTTCTACTAAATTCCTGTGCACAGTTCAACCCAGGACTGAGTGTAAAATATGGTAACGTTACCAGGGATAATATTGGTGCACCAAATGTTTTAGTTGAATATTAATGTTAAGTGATTTACCTGAAAATTGATTTATTGTTATTATATGTTAAATGCTATTGTGCTCTATGTTGATCAAATTAATATTTTGTCATTACCATTGAGTTGAAGGGGTCAGTGGCGCGGTTGCTTACCAAAATTATCTTTACCGCATTATTAATAAACCCAAGTTATTTGTCCAATCCTCGTCCCTCTCATTGAAGAATTTATCTCCTGACCACCGGATGTCCGACCAAAAAAGAACCTGACTCGTGTCTGGAGGACAAGGTAACCATACTCGGTCACCACACTAGCACTTTTCACCTTCTACCCACGAACCAATGATGCATAGCCACGCCCCAAATAGTATGACCACACCCACATCAAATTTTGCACTGCAGCAAATTTCTTTTTACAGGCTCAACTATAAGGGGGGGGCCCCATGAAGTTGTTGTACCGAAGCCCTGAATTCCTATTGGCAGCCCTGGTGCTGTCCTTACCTTTACAAGAGGTATAATCTTAGCATCCTAGCCTATATGAGAGGTGTTGTCCTTACCTATATGAGAGGTATAATCCTAGCCTATATGAGAAGTGTAGTTCTTACATATATGTGAGGTGCTGTCCTTACCTTTATAAGAGGTATAATCCTAGCATCCTAGCCTATATGAGAAGTGCTGTCCTTACCTATATGAAAGGTATAAACCTAGCCTATATGAGAGGTGTAGTCCTTACATATATGACAGGTGCTGTCCTTACCTATATGAGAGGTATACTCCTAGCCTATATAAGAGATGTTGTCCTTACCTATATGAGAGGTATAATTCTAGCCTATATAGGAGGTGCTGTCCTTACCTATATGAGAGGTGCTGTCCTTACCTATATAAGTGTTATAATCCTAGCCTATATAAGAGATGTTGTACATACCTATATGAGAGGTATAATCCTAGCTTATATGAGAGGTGCAGTCCTTACCTATATGAGAGGTGCAGTCCTTACCTATGTAAGAGGTGCAGTCCTTACCTATATGAGAGGTGCAGTCCTTACCTATATGAGAAGTCTAGTCCTACCAATATCAGAGCTCTAGTCCTATCAATGTGAGAGGTCTAGTCCTTACTTATAGGAGAGGTGCAGTCCTTACCTATATGAGAAGTCTAGTCCTACCAATATCAGAGCTCTAGTCCTATCAATATGAGAGGTGTAGTCCTTACTTATAGGAGAGGTGCAGTCCTTACCTATATGAGAGGTGCAGTCCTTACCTATGTAAAAGGTGCAGTCCTTACCTATATAAGAGATGTTGTCCTTACCTATATAAGAGATGTTGTCCTTACCTATATGAGAGGTGCAGTCCTTACCTTTATGAGAAGTCTAGTCCTACCAATATGAGAGCTCTAGTCCTTACTTATAGGAGAGGTGCAGTCCTTACCTATATGAGAGGTGCAGTCCTTACCTATATGAGATGTGCAGTCCTTACCTATATGAGAAGTCTAGTCCTACCAATATGAGAGCTCTAGCCCTACCAATATGAGAGGTCTAGTCCTTACTTATAGGAGAGGTGCAGTCCTTACCTATATGAGAGATGCAGTCCTTACATATATGAGATGTGCAGTCCTTACCTATATGAGAAGTCTAGTCCTACCAATATGAGAGCTCTAGCCCTACCAATATGAGAGGTCTAGTCCTTACTTTTAGGAGAGGTACAGTCCTTACCTATATGAGAGGTGCAGTCCTTACCTATATGAGATGTGCAGTCCTTACCTATATGAGAAGTCTAGTCCTACCAATATGAGAGCTCTAGCCCTACCAATATGAGAGGTCTAGTCCTTACTTATAGGAGAGGTGCAGTCATTACCTATATGAGAGCACTAGTCCTTACCTATGCGGGAGGTATAGCCTTTTCCCCAGTATAAAGCTAGCCCCACGTGTACACAATAAATAATTTTACTGTGACACAAGCAATTATTTTTCCATCGCAATGGAAACACACAAAATTAGGTTAAATCAATCATTTGTTTACCCAATACCCCTCACAAACACCAGAATTTAGGCACAATCCTGTGAAGTAGTAGATATTGCTGTTTAAAGGGCTGATTTTAAATAACACGCATAGATCAGATTGTTTTGGAGGCTATGTCTAACAGAAATTTGGAGTTGGCTGTAAAAGCAACGTTATCGAATGTTTGTGGCCACACACTGTGCAATATTCTGGAAAAAACCTATTGATCTCCATGACCAGATTGTACCATGAGGAGTTAGCTGAAGGAACATGGTTATTCCATAAACCACATTTTAGTTCTGAAGAGATGGACAGACCCTGTTAGATTGCCTCTCTTAGGTACAGGGTAACTGAAGGAAAAACAGATTTCTGTGTAGAGAGTGCTGCATTTCCCACGCTTATACACATCAGATTTCTCATAATTGAATGACATGATGGGAAATAAATAGGAAGCAACAGATATTATGCATTAAGTTCCTATGGAAAATAAGCATCAGTTCTTAGTTCATGTTCTTTTGTTCCCCATGAGAGAGAAGAGTTGCTGCATGTAAATTAGTGGGAACAAGTCTTTGCAGAGGAGTGTAGTTCAGCTCAATCTTAATCAACTCAAGCAGCATTAACCTCTATTTCAGTGATGTCCACGGGCCAGATGAGGTCTTCTCAGACCTTTATGTGGCTCCCAGGTTTCAGGAGCTGTCATAGACTGTATTACGTGGCATCCTTGTTTTTTAAATGAGATCCTGCTGGTGAACTTATATTTAGAAGACCCATGTTGCTCTTCCCATAGGACAACTTTACTTATACCATAGCTGACTCCTTCACACCAATTAATAAAATATTCTTAGATAACTATTAAGTTATAACAGACACTCCAATGGGTAGTCAGCACCAGCTGTCACATGTCAGCTCCGACAGGAGTGACATGTTCAGTAGAATGTTCATTGTGTGCAATACTGCCACATACCCCTGAGATGATGCGGAACCCTGCAGACAAGGTCAGCCGAAGGTCAACATGAGTCAATCTGCTGCATCATGAGTTTTCTGCTATACTCATAGGCTAGGAACAGAGAACCATTGGCTGGGACTGCACGGATCAATGTAGGCTTCAACCCTGAATACAACATCAAGATTCCTGAAAGAGAAACATACATTACATTAAACATAAAATAATTAAGCAGTAAAGACATGAAAAACAAATACATCTTACAAGATTTAGAATATAAATGAGAAGCAAAGAGCCCCTAGCTATGTGAATGGTAATTGGTTGTGATGGGCTACTGTATATTTGCACATGTGAGTGACATTCATAAATAACCTTACTGATACCACACATTAAAGTGGCATAACTGTGGAGGTTCCATGTCAGGGACCACTGCAGTTTGGGAGAACTCCGCCTACAAGAACTCTGCAATTGTTCTCTCTGGTTCAACAACTAGGAGAAAGGGAAAGAGGGCTACATACATTTTTAACACTGTCTGACTGCACAGACCAATGGTCTGTGTCCAATGCCGTTTGGATTTTATGTGTTCTGGCTGCGGTGAGAATCACTGCAGTACTGGGGTGGTGAGTTCTCCCAAACAGTGTCCCTGGCATCAGTGACGGCACTACCAGCCTGTAGGTGAGGGGGGCCTGTCAATCCCGAGGTCCCTGCTCTGCTCCCCTCTTGGGCTTTACTGCGCATTCACACTACTGAGAGCATGCTCAGAAACGACCCTCACTCTGCTAATCCTAGAACAGAGTGGGGGTCTCTCCGAAATCATGCTTTAAGGACTGGTGATGTAGAGTTCTGTCTGGCATGAACCTCCCACGGTTCTGTTAGTTGGTGGCAGTGCTGATGTTAGCTAAAAAAAAGGACGCTTTAGGTGGAGTTAGCTTTCAAAGGAAATCTCCACTTTCACACAACTTGTTTTCATTCAACAGATTATATTAAAACATGCTAATAATAATAATAATAATAATAATAATAATAAAAAGTGTTTATTTATAGGGCGACACAAAGTTCCACAGCACCGTACATGGCGGTAGTGCAAACAAGGTAGACATAGGATACATGAGCAAAAAAAAATGACATAGCACAAGTAGAACTGAAAAGCGCGGGTAACAAATACCAAGTACCATGTCGCTCCCTGTCTTGGGGGTACCCATTCCTAAAAACAATCAAGTATCAAAAACACATTGACCGGTGCGCCATAGGACTGAACAAAGAGACTACAGTCAATTTGATAGGAGCCAATTAACCTACTAGTATGTTTTTGTAGTGTGGGAGGAAACCAGAGCACCCGGAGGATACCCATGCAAACACAGGGAGAACATACAAACTCCACACAGATAAGGCCACCTGCCTTCACATTTCAAATTTACCTCCCCCTCCAATGCAACATGGTTTTGCCTTACTTACTTTTGCTTAACTTTCCTTAATGAATCAGGCCTTTAATCTCTAGGCAAATAATTCCTGATTTAAACAGATGAAATCCACAGTTAAGAACTTCGATAGACGTTATGTCAGAAGTGTATAGCAAGGCCGTTTGTAACAAGTAAACTGTTTCTTTAGCATGTAAATAGAACTATGCATCTACATCTGCACTCAGAATTGATTGATTCTCATTTCCACACAAATCTACTTCTACAACACAGACTGATGTGAATGATTACACATTCCTTGTAAAGTGCTGCATTATAATAGTATCATAACTTGGCAGTGTGATGAGCATTACTGCCTCCCAGTGCTGGGGTCAGGGGTTCAATTCCAATCAAGGACCTATCTGTCTTCTCCATGTAATTGTAATAATGATAATTGTGTGGGTTTCCTCTTGGTGCTCCATGTCCTCCTAAAACATACTAGGTTAATTGGCTTCTGACATATTGGACCCTAGTGTGTGTTGTAAGTAATATAGACTGTTAGTTCTGATGTGAATGATTACATATTGCCTGTACATCACTATGTAATATGATTGGCTCTATATAAATACATAATAATAACTGAACAAGATCTCCAGTAACTAACAATAAGGAAGGAAAATCACCACCTACTGCATGTAGGAGACTTTTCTACATGGACTCTACGAGATGCACCTTAGTTATTATTATTATTACCATTTATTTATTTAGCACCAGTAATTCCGCAGCGCTGTACAGAGAACTCACTCACATCCGTCCCTGCCCCATTGGAGCCTACAGTTTAAATTCCCTAACACACACACGCACACACACACACACACAGAGACAGACAGAGACAGACAGACTGACACACAGACTAGGGTCAATTTGTTAGCAGCCAATTAACCTACCAGTATGTTTTTGGAGTGTGGGAGGAAACCAGAGCACCCGGAGGAAAACCACTTAGCCACCGTCCACCTATTACTTATATAGACATTATTTTCAGCTGAGCCAACAATCACAAGAATTCAGTCTATTAATTCACTAGGAAGATGTGACATCAATGTGGCACTAACCTCGTCTTATAGTAGACAAATAACTATGGTTCACCTGTTGCTGACATACAATGAAGTTATCCAATTTGTAGACTGAACCAACATTTATGGCTCATTCCATCAGTGACATCACATAATGTGTCACATGACACAAAGGCCCTCAGCGATGTTATTGGTTAGTAGGAAAGTGACTTCTTATTCATGAATGTTGGTTCACCATACACTATAGCTGCCTCCACTGCGTGTAGACAAGGAGGAAATATAAGTATTTCTTTCTTCTAAATCCCTCTAAACTGATTTCGTAAATGAAAATACTGATAACATAAATTGGATTCAGCTTATGTTGGCCAATAGTCTGTACTTCCCTATTGACTATTGGTGTCGGGCTGTACCAAAGCACTAGCTCCACTTGCTATTGTGGTAGTTTAAAAGAGGGCTACTGGGGATACACACCCATTAAAAATTATTCTGCACCTGGGTAAAATTTGGACCTATCTCTAATTCAGTCCATATATATATATATCCACCTACATGCTGCTAGTGCTAATTACACGAGATTAGTGCATAAAGTGATCCCTTCTCCATGTCTCTTCTTCTTTCTGTTTGTCCTTTATACTTCCGTCTACCAGTTATTATTATCATTTATTTGTTAGGCGCCACAAGGTATCCGCAGCGCCGCACACAGTACTAACAGTAGACTAGACAGGGTGAAACCATACAGAACAATGAACAAAAAGTACCAATACTTCAGAAACTCCGGCCAGTCATATGCAGTAAGGACGGAGCAGAAGAACAGGTATGGAGACAGGAGGGGAGGGGGCCCTGCTCATACGAGCTTACATCCTAAGGGAGGGTAAACAGACCAGGCACAAGAGGAGCCAGTTGAGGCAAGAGGAGAGAAGGGAGGACGAGCTAAAGGGAGGAGATGGGGGTTAAGTAGATGGTTGGTAGGCTATGAGCAAAGAGTAGGAGAGAGACGGATGGAACGAGGGAGGTCGTTCCAGAGAAGGGGGGCTGCACGGGAAAAGTTTTGGATTCTGGAGTGGGAAGAGGTGATAAGAGTGGAGGAGAGGCGGCAGTCGTTGTCCGAGCGCAGGGAGCGGGCAGGAGTGTGAATGGAGAGGAGGTTAGAGATATAAGGGGCAGTAGAGTTGGAAAGAGCCTTGTAAGTGGTGGTGAGGAGTTTGAAAAGGATTCTGTAGGGGTAGGGGAGCCAGTGTAAGGCAAGGCAGAGAGGGGAGGCAGAGGAGGAGCGGCGTGAGAGGAAGATGAGTCTTGCGGCCGCATTGAGTATAGAGCGGAGGGTTGTATGTAGGATAGAAAGAGACAGACAAGACAGCCACAGAAACAGTGAAACACTCTGTAACTGCATCAATCTCTAGAGATGGAAACATTCTACAATAGATTTAATATACAGTCATACCTTCATTCTTCACAATGGATGAGAACGTTCCCATGAAGCCCGCTTGCTTTCCTGTAATGGAAAGGACCTGGATCCTGGATTTAACACAGTCCACTGGATATATGGCAAGCCACAGAGCAACTCCCCCAAAGGCACCACTTATCATCAGAGCAAATGGACCTTGGGAGTAAAAGTCACATTATAATATATCATTATTCATCAATCATTATGAAGCTAGTAATGTAAAGACTGCAGTGATGAATTGATAGAACAACAGGGATTCACTACAAACATCAATTTTCTTTCGCAGAAATACTGAAGATGACAGTGAAAACAAAGGGAGCTACAATTAAAGGAACTTATCCACTAAATGAAAAAAAAAAACTCCAACATATTTATAAACTGATTATATAATAATAAGACTTCCAGATCATTGTTAATGTTTTTTTTCACTGCTGGCTTATGATTACAAAACATTTAAAGTCACCCTTGAAACAACATTGTTTCAACAAAACTAAATAAAACTGACAGTAGTGGTGTCTACTTGCCAAGTTCTAATGTAGTAAATAGGGAAACTAGGGATTGAGGAAAGTCCAAAATATGTTCAAACTCACTTAATACACACATGTGTCTGCAAACCTGGGCACACAAGTAGGTTATAGACAAGACCTATACCGATGTAATATTTTATAGAGAAAACATATACCTGGCTGTCTGAATTGAAAGTTACCGTTAAATGTGAGGACAGATTTAGAGTTGCATCTAAACATGGTTTGTCCAGGTACAAATTGTCACCCTTTAGCTGGTTTGCTCCTAACTCTAAACTTCCTATGGCCCTGGTTCAACCCCAATAGATGGAATATAGAAGAACAAGAGCAGTGCCAGATTCAAGTGTACCATCTAGTGGACTACAATCAGGGCCGCCATCTGGGGGGTACAGCCAGTACTGTTGTGAGGGGCCCAGACAGATGGAGAGGTCTGTCCGGGCCCCTCAGTCTGACTGACCGTGCTGCCCCTTCTTTCCGCGATGCCGCAGCTCTGCCTCCCAGGCAGTGTATCAGTGACGGGGAGCTGCAGCATCGCGGAGGAGAAGGTAAGTTTATTAGGTATTCATTTTATAGGAGAGTGGCGGTTAGAAGAGGGGACAATAACTGTGCCGGGGGGGGGGGGGGGGGAGTAGGACATTAACCGTAGGGGTGGGGACATTAACTGTTATTGGGCTGGGAGAGAGGGGGACCTTAACTGTGCCTGGGGAGGGGGTGAGGGGGGGGGGGTGAGGGGGACATTAACTGTGCCTGGGGGGAGGGGGGGGTGAGGGGGACATTAACTGTTATTGGGCTGGGAGAGAGGGGGACCTTAACTGTGCCGGGGGAGGGGGGGTGAGGGGGACATTAACTGTGATTGGGCTGGGAGAGAGGGGGACCTTAACTGTGCCTGGGGAGGGGGGGTGAGGGGGACATTAACTGTGATTGGGGGGGAGGGGGTCATTAACTGTGATTGGGGGGGACATTAACTGTGATTGGGGGGGAGGGGGGATATTAACTGTGTTTGGGGGAGGAAGAGGGGGACATTAACTGTGATTGAGGGGGGAGAGGGGGACATTTTCTTTAGGGGGAAGGGAACCTTTACTGTGATGAGGGAGTGGGGGAATGTACTGTGATGAGGGATAGTTGGGGTATGTATGGCAAAGAGGGAGGGGGGCCCATGTATGGGGAGGGGGGCCCTGCCAGATTAATTGGTACTGGGCCCCACAGTTTCGGATGGTAGCCCTGACTATTATACTCCACAAACTGTATGTAAAATATAGACAGAATAGCAGGTGCACCACGTATATTCACCCTAACGTCTTCCTATCCTTTGGCTTCCACTTATGTTGGACGAAATCCTTAAGCCAGCAGTGCAACCACATTGGATGGAATCTTTAGGCCAGCAGTGTAACCACATTGGATGGAATCTTTAGGCCAGCAGTGTAACCACATTGGATGGGATCTTTAGGCCAGCAGTGTAATCACATTGGATGGGATCCTTAGGCCAGCAGTGTAACCACATTGGATGGAATCTTTAGGCCAGCAGTGTAACCACATTGGATGGGATCTTTAGGCCAGCAGTGTAACCACATTGGATGGGATCCTTAGGCCAGCAGTGCAACCACATTGGATGGGATCCTTAGGCCAGCAGTGCATCCACATTGGATGGAATCTTTAGGCCAGCAGTGCATCCACATTGGATGGAATCTTTAGGCCAGCAGTGTAACCACATTGGATGGAATCTTTAGGCCAGCAGTGTAACCACATTGGATGGAATCTTTAGGCCAGCAGTGTAACCACATTGGATGGAATCTTTAGGCCAGCAGTGCATCCACATTGGATGGAATCTTTAGGCCAGCAGTGTAACCACATTGGATGGAATCTTTAGGCCAGCAGTGCATCCACATTGGATGGAATCTTTAGGCCAGCAGTGTAACCACATTGGATGGAATCTTTAGGCCAGCAGTGCATCCACATTGGATGGAATCTTTAGGCCAGCAGTGTAACCACATTGGATGGGATCCTTAGGCCAGCAGTGCATCCACATTGGATGGAATCTTTAGGCCAGCAGTGTAACCACATTGTATAAAATGTAAAAATGTAACTAATGTAAGCCTCACTAATGTAAAAAATTACATTAGTAAGGCTCCTTCCTCTGGGCAACCCATTATTCTCTAGAACTAGCAGGTTCTTGGTAGCCATATATAGCCGGGACCTCTGCCTATTAGCTTGGGGCCTGCTCAGTTCTCTTTCTAGCAGGAAAGACCTCACACAACGGTTCTAAATGAAAACTGGCTGCTGACTGCAATAGTGCCCATTCCTTCAGCAATGGTAACCCGGACCTCTCCTGCTACAGAGAGCAGCGGCAAAGGTGATTGACAGAGGTCCTGGCTATACGTAGGTGTGAATGACTAGAGAGCCCCTGGTAAATACAGCAAATGGTATGTCTTCCAAGAGAGAACAGATGAGATACAACAGAGAGTAGTTTCTTTCTTGTAGCCTAGTATAGGGCCATAGTGAGTTATCTATTCCTCCAGATACCACAGTTACGTCTGGTACTCCCACTGCCAAAAAGTCTATGTCTTGAATAATAGTTTTAATGTAATATATTAAACTCATCATTTGTTGAAGACACTCCATACATGTACTGCCATTATGTCTCTACAATATGAGAGCTGTATAATGTCTGTATACCAATACTCACCAAGCTCATCCTTTGATTTTCCCCCTGATGCAAAAAATGACCTACTCAGTTCATATCCACCAAAGAAGAGGAAATATCCTGGCATTTCTCTGCATATGGTGCTGGTCAGACCCTGATAGAAGCCAAAGGGACCGTCACGTCGTACGATGTCTTTCACCACTGACCACGCAGTACTGACACAGAAAGAGACGTTACATGGGAGATCGAAACATCCTATACACAAAACCAAAAATATGACACTAAGCTTTCACGGTTCTCTATTAGGAAGATGTCTTATCAATTTCTGTATGGCCATAATGTAACTCTGGTATTACAAGTAAATGGAGACTTACATGCAAAAATAGGTAAATCAATTACTCTGTTTGGCTATGTAAGTCAGTTAGCTCATTAAGGAGGCGAGGGGTGGCAACTTAACAGGCTAACACGAATATAACTGGCTATACACACTGGGACATTTGCGCTATCAGAAAACTAGACCGATACTGCAGCATATAATGCCTGATAAATATCAATTCATAATTGTGTGGATTGTTATTGGGCATACCCGTAAGTCCAGCAAGAAAATGACAATGAATTGTCACCTTTTGTCTGCACTTACAGGCCCAATGTCTTCCTGAAATGCTCCCACCAATCTTCTTGGGTCAAGTGTCAGGATCTCAGTGTGTACGGCCACCTTCAGAAGTCCTCACCGCCTCCCAAGTTTATATCAAGAGAAAAATATTCTACAAAGATAAGCAAGTACTGATGATGTGGTAGTTGTGTCTTCCCACAGGACAATCAGGACTCTCTGAGATTGTTCTCTGGCTACTGCCATGGGTTAGTAAGGATTAGTAAACACCATTCAGTATTGTAGGCACACAGTTCACTGACTGTTCAATGCTTTGTGTACTTGTTGCAGGACTGAACTGCAAGCCCTACTCTCTCTTTGGTGGTACCTGCAAATTGCCCCCTTTGCCAATCCTCCCAGATGAGTATACTGAATGGGCCCTTTGGCTTATGAGGGTGCAGTCTCCTTTATTGTGTGAATGATTAGAAAGAAAATGTCATTGTTGTTGTTATATCTTATCTAGAGAACAGCTGTTGTCTGATATATACATGGCTCTGAAGTGGAGAAATTCACCTAACTATAATCGTGGTCCCTGAACTTGCAGGTTATCCCACCTAATAAATTGAGTCCAAAGTATATGTATTTCTACATTGTCAATATATTTGATCCAAACTTACCTTTGTCCTTGTGTTATTTTTCCAGACACCTGCAACTCGTGCATGGCCTGGAGGCGGCATTTCACCAGCTCTGTTGGGCACAGAACCATGGCGGCAAAGACACTGGCAACTGAGCCTGCTGCTGCGTTCTGGAGATCACTGCAAGCAATGACAGGTGCCATCTCAGTTATACAACCATCCTTGGATTACTGGTGCTTGATTGGATCAGTGCAAATCTACATGTAATACCTGATCAGTGTTCTGCCCAGAAAATTTTGCCAGCTGGGCGTCATTAAGAAGTAGTCGGCAGGGTAATATTTTGCAATAATAATGAAAAATGTTGGAGCTTATTGCCCACACCTGCCAGGACTGGTCAGACTGGTGGTCAGTGGTCTAACACACACTGCTGGCTGTAGTGCTCAGATAGTGCCTGTTCTAATGGGAGAAACAAAAGGTATATTCTATTATAATAGGACTATGTTGGGCTCCAAGAGCCGGGTGACAAGTATAAACAGCCAGGTGGAGCATCCGGGAATTAGATGCCGGGGAGAACACTGCTGATGCACAAAACATTCTAATAATTAACATTTATTTATAAAGCACCAGCATGCTCCACAGCGCTTTACTATTGGGAACAAACATAGTAATGAAAACAAAACTAGGTATTAACAGAAGGTAAGTGGGCCCTGCACATATATCTTTCTATGAAAAGCATATATATTTTGGAATATAAACTGCACTGTGCAGGTTATATGTCTATTTATCTATACAGGTGTATATATATATGTATGATATCTTTTCCATTTTAAAATATGTGTCATATATGTTTTTCTCAATAATGCTCTGCTATCACACTCACCTTAGTGTTGCAGTTTTGTCTAAACCAGCGATGTTCCTCACAATCCTTTGACAGAAGCCATAGCTCATGAAGAGCACAGAGTTTTCAGCTATGTTTGCAAGAAGTGCTGGGCTGGTCCCTTTGTAGTAACCTCGGAGCCCCACCTGGTTGTACGTCTTCACTGCACAGTCTATAAGGCCTTTATACATGGTAGGGAACGTCTGCATTTTCACCTTGGCAGTGTCAAATGGCTGTCCAGTTAGAACACATGCTGTTCCACCTTAGGATGAATATTATTTAATATTATTTACACATTAGTACAATACAATGGAATACAAAGCTTAAATTGACCTGCAGTGGAAAAAGAACCACAAAAAAACAAAAGTGGCATATTATACCTCTTAATGGCTTTAATACAGGAGTGTCAAACTTGCAGCCCATGGACCACAAGCATATTTTTTGCAGCCTGCGGAACACTGTCAGCTGGGGGAGGGGGGCGGGACAAGCCTGAGAGGTGAAGACAGAAGATAAAAAAACAGAAGAGAAGATGGTAATAGAAAGGTAAGTGAAGCGGTGGTAATCGTTTTACCGATTACGAGAACTCCGACGAGGTTGACACCTACAAAAAAAATCTGATTGCCTAATAAAATGAATAGAATAGAAACAGACTTACCTGAAAACCGAAGTTAAAGATGTCTGATGGCAGCGGCATGCTGACAGTCAGTGATTCCGAAGACCCAACTTTTATTTTTTCATGACCCATGTCCACTTTTTGTTGGAATTGCCCACCTACATCTAAGTCGCGCTGACGTCACACTGAAGTGGTGGACAGCTGGGTCTTCGGAATCACTGCCTGTCAGCATGCCGCTGCAATCGGACATCTGGAGCTTCATTTTTCAGGTAAGTCTATTTTTATTCCATTAGTTTTTTTAGCCTGTGGGATTTTTTTTCTAGATGTCAACCTTGTCAGAGTTCTCGTAATTGGTAAATCGTACCCAACCCAAGTGAAGGGGGGCAAAAGCAGCATGGAGGGCACAAAGTGAAACAGAGGAGACTGATGAAGAGGAGCAAAAGCAGCATGATGGAGGGCACAGAGTGAAACAGAGGAGACTGATGAAAAGGAGCAAAATCAGCATAAAGGGTCCAAAGGGGAAGGGCCTGACTGCCACTATGCAGACACACAGCCTAACAGCAAATCCCATGCTGTTAGCTGCCTGTCACTGCAGCCACAGAGCTCCTAGTCAAGTCTCGCAAGATTTCTACATCTCATGAAACTTGACTAATCATTCTCTGCCCCCGGACTTCCTGCAGGCTGCCCAGGGGAAGATTGCTGTGATGAGGTAGGTAAGTGAGTGAGTGAGTGAGTAGGGGGGGTGTATGGCTGCAGGGGGAGGTGAGGAAAATAGTTACAGGGGGGAGGTGAGGAAAATGGTTACAGGGGAAGGTGAGGAAAATGGTTACAGGGGGGAGGAGAGGAAAATAGTCACGGGGGGGGGGGGGATGTGAGGAAAATAGTTACAGGGGGGAGGTGAGGAAAATAGTTACGGGGGGGGGGGGGGTGAGGAAAATAGTTACGGGGGGGAGGTGAGGAAAATAGTTACGGGGGGGAGGTGAGGAAAATAGTTACAGGGGGAGGTGAGGAAAATAGTTACGGGGGGGGGTGAGGAAAATAGTTACGGGGGGGAGGTGAGGAAAATAGTTACAGGGGGGAGGTGAGGAAAATAGCTACGGGGAAGGTGAGGAAAATTGTTACAGGGGGGGTGAGAAAAATTGTTACAGGGGGGGGTGAGGAAAATAGTTACAGGGGGGAGGTAAGGAAAATAGTTACGGGGGAGGTGAGGAAAAAAGTTACAGGGGGGAGGTGAGGAAAATAGTTACAAGGGGGTAGGTGAGGAAAATAGTTGCAGGGGGAGGGAGGTGAGGAAAATAGTTACGGGGAGGTGAGGAAAATAGTTACAAGGGGGGAGGTGAGGAAAATAGTTACAGGGGGAGGGAGGTGAGGAAAATAGTTCCGGGGGAGGTGAGTAAAATAGTTACAAGGGGGAGGTGAGGAAAATAGTTACAGGGGGAGGGAGGTGAGGAAAATAGTTCCGGGGGACGTGAGGAAAATAGTTACAAGGGGGGAGGTGAGGAAAATAGTTACAGGGGAAGGTGAGGAAAATAGTTACGGGGGGAGGTGAGGAAAAAGTTACAGGGGAAGGTGAGGAAATTAGTTACAATGGGGGGAGGTGAGAAAAATAGTTACAGGGAGGAGGTGAGGGAAATGGTTACAGGGGGGAGGAGAGGAAAATAGTTACGGGGGGGTGAGGAAAATAGTTACGGGGGAGGTGAGGAAAATAGTTACGGGGGGGGGGGGGTGTGAGGAAAATAGTTACAGGGGGGAGGTGAGGAAAATAGTTATGGGGGAGGTGAGGAAAATTGTTACAGGGGGGGGTGAGGAAAATTGTTACAGGGGTGGGGTGAGGAAAATAGTTACAGGGGGGAGGTGAGGAAAATTGTTACGGGGGGGCGAGGGAAAAGTTACAAGGGAGAGGTGAGGAAAATAGTTACAGGGGAAGGTGAGGAAAATAGTTACAGGGGACGGTGAGGAAAATGGTTACAGGGGAGAGGTGAGGAAAATAGTTACGGGGGAGGTGAGGAAAATAGTTACAGGGGGAGGTGAGGAAAATAGTTACAGGGGGGAGGTGAGGAAAATTGTTACAGGTGAAGGTGAGGAAAATAGTTACAGGGGGGAGGTGAGGAAAATGGTTACAGGGGAAGGTGAGGAAAATGGTTACAGGGGGGAGGTGAGGAAAAAGTTACAGGGGAAGGTGAGGAAATTAGTTACAGGGGGGGGGGGAGGTGAGGAAAATAGTTACAGGGGGAGGTGAGGAAAATAGTTACGGGGGGGAGGTGAGAAAAATAGTTAGAGTGGGGGAGGTGAGGGAAATAGTTACAGGGGGGAGGTGAGGAAAATAGTTACAGGGGGGAGGTGAGTAAAATAGTTACAAGGGGGGAGGTGAGGAAAATAGTTACAAGGGGGAGGTGAGGAAAATAGTTACAGGGAGGAGGTGAGGGAAATGGTTACAGGGGGGGATGAGGAAAATTGTTACAGGGGGGGGGGTGAGGAAAATAGTTACAGGGGGGGTGAGGAAAATGGCTGTAGGGTAGGTAGTGAAAATGACTGCAGGGGGTATTTAAGAAATAGATAGATTCGAGGGGCTGCAGGTGAGGATGATGGCTGAAAGGGGGGAGGAAAATGGCTACAGGAGGGGTAATGAAAATGGCTGCAGGGGGTATTTAAGAAATAAAGCAGCTTTGGGGGGCATAATCTCATGATTGTGTGGCGGTTACATGGATGCTCTCTGTGGTCACTAGAATACTAAATATTAGTTAGATAGGGCTGGTAGAGGTTTGTATCTGATTGACCACAAATGTTCAGATAATGCTTATATATGCCTGTACAATGGGGTCGTTTTATCTGGCCATAATGGAGTGGTTTTTTTTTTAACTAAAGGGCCTAATCATTCAGGGTTTGTTAACATTTTGCATTATAATAAATTTTTGCATTTTCAAAACAGGACCCTGACTTTCCAGAAGCCAGCGAGAGGATAACAAAGCTGCAAGAACCAGCAAGAGAGAAGAGCAAGAACAGGTAAGAGGCAATGGCACAATCTGTCTAAATTTAACTACTGAAGAATAGTTATTCATATTTAGGAGTATTCCTATGTGCCTATACATTGAGAAGGAGTGGGCGGGGCGGGGCGGGCATATCAGCCTAGGGCGTCCAGAACCCTTAATCAGGACCTGTGTAGCAACATACAACCCCTTCAAGTAAATAATAGAATACTAACTGCCATTACAACAAATGCACATATGATAGGGCTTATTGTTGTATAACAGGCTGAACTACACAAACACACACGTTTTGCATTTTCATCAACATTTGTAGGACTTTGTATGAGTCATGAAAGTATGTTGTTCATATGTTCTTTCCTTTAGTTAGCTATTAAAATATATAACTTGCCACTTGTATTTTTCCATTAGTGAACAAAAGTACACATTTTAGACTACTTAATGGCTAGCCCAGTACAAAACATTAATTTGTCTTAAACAATGTAAGTTTTTCAATTTATGTGTCAATGGTATTTCTATACTTGTTTGAAACATTCTATCAGCTATTGCAGCTGTTTCAGTGACACCACTGACTTCCACCAACTTACCTGCGGCTCCGGCAGTGAGATCTATTGCAGCTTGTATGGCTGAGTGTGGCGACATGTTTTGGTTGGTTTGTCTCTATCTAGGAACAAAAGAAACATGAACACCCCTGGTGAATTTAACTAGACATAAAATACATAAACACAGGCACATGCACGTTATTACAAAAGGTATAAATGCCTGCAGCCCTTTTCATATCCGGAAACTGCTGTCATTTTTAACCATGCTTTAAATGTCTACATCATTGTAGGGGCCATACAAATGTTCTGGCACTAGGGAAGTGTTGTGTAGACCCTCTCCCCCCTCCCAAAGCTGGAAACTCCAATCCAAAATCACGGCTAACTGGTTCTTTTGAGTTTGTTACATAATTCCTCCAATATATTGATTAATTAATATTAATCATATCAAGTTTCAAGTCTATGTCCTTTATGCACCTTATGTCCATATACTATCCTGTGTTCAGTAGTTGTGTGATTGCAAAATGAGTGTTAAAAAAAGTTGTCATAAGAAGTCCCTCTCAGTGGTATGTAATAGTAGCTGTGAGGAATACCTGGGACCACAAATATAATCGCTATTACCCTCAAGTTACTTCTCTTCTATATAATATAACACAACATATGATTAAGCAGGTGTCAAACTCTTAATATGTAGGAGCTTTATAAAATGTAGTGATATTACTACCAATAATTAATACAATTAATTAATGATGTGCAGACTCCACACACCCTTCTAAAGAAGAGGGTTTTAAAGTGTTTCGACATTGGATCCGGATTAAGGGCCTGGTACTGAGTTAGGTGCAAAGCCAAAAAAAAGGAACACTATGTCTGTATCTTCAGGACTTTGCCCGGGCTGCTCCCCTGCTGTGGAACGATCTTCTACGTTCCATCAGGTTAGCATCTACTCTCAAAGGCTTCAAGCGTACCCTTAAGACTCATTTCTTTATTCAAGTCTATCAGTCATCCTCCTAACTCCCTTGTACCGGCTCTCTCCTCTAGCTAGTACCACCCTATTTGTGTCTCCCCCTTCCCTTTAGGATGTAAGCTCTCAGGAGCAGGGCCCTCTTTCCTTGTGTGCTCCTTCTACTATTCCATCACCCTCTGTACCTCTTGGCCTGCTTCCCTAGCTCTGTTTTCTTAAGCTTCGGCCTACTTCTCGCTGATTTCTACCATCCCTTTCACTATCTGTCCCTGAAATAATCTGATTTGGACAGATTTATAGTTGGGGTAGGGCAGTGTAGGCTAACCTGTGACACTCAGGGGTAGGTGTTGTGAAACTACAAGCCCCAGCATACCCTTCCAGCAATAAGCTGCTATATATTGGCAAAGCATGCTGGGACTTGTAGTTTCACAACACCTGGAGTGTCACAGGTTAGCCAACACTGGGGTAGGCATGTCCTAGATCAGCTTTAAATTCCAGTGTAAACATAAAGCTATGAAGTATTTGTGTGCTACATGAAAACACAGCCAGCGTTTAACTTATGTGCAAAATAATAAACAGGAGAAAATGTTTCTTTTGTTTTCTTTTTTGCTTTACTTTCCTTAATGAATCAGGCCCTATAACTATTTGGGAAATTGGTCAATGTAAAACATAATATGAAAACATCAATAATAACAGTTTACAGGACACAACACGTTTACAGAACAACTAGGATCCAGCCTGAACAACAGTATGATCACTTTTCTGGGCCAACCATACAGTAGGTAGAACAAAAGGGGAAAACAAGGCCGAAGGAGATTTCACGTCTTATGGCTTATAGCAGAGTGGAGGGTGTGGCTGCAGAGGGGATGTTGGCTATAGCAACCAATCAGATTCTAGCTCTCAATTATTTAGTACATTCTACAAAATGACAGCTAGAATCTGATTGGTTGCTATAGACAACATCTCCACTTTTCAAACAGCGCGCAGTTTGATAAATTTACCCACAGGACTGTTATGGAGGAGAGTGATGTTTCAAGGGAGGAGGAGAAGACTGCAGTGTTATGTTGCGTGTGCATAAAAAATGGAGAGCAGATTCCATCTGTCCTGGTTTTCCAGGTACAGTGATCGTTCTTTGTTATTCAACTTTGAAAGTCTTTGTCTAGAACAAAGTCCTTTTGCTAAATGCAGGTCTCAGAACGTGTTTCTTTTCTGTACGATGAATGTTATTGAAGGTTAGGATTTAAGATATAATATTTTTGTGTTGTTATTGTATCTAGCTCTCATGTCATATTGGTAGATGTAATGCCATATATCCACCTATAGACAATTGACGGATGTATGTGCCTACCCAGATATAATGCTCCTCATATTTCAAACAATTGAGTTTTATTCTAAGATGGTCCCTGTCATGTGCAAGCTAATTTTTAGGCATAGATCTGCAAAATATGTTTGTGAATTACTTCCTAGAAATAGTGTGACATGGTTCTCTTAGAAGCTGTTAGATCCAGGGGTTGTGTGGATGTTAAACCACCCCGGGGGGCTGGTAGATAAGGATAGCACCTTATACCATTTAGGCAGGATGGCAACTGTGAATGCCTTTGAGGAGATCTCTTGCAAGACAATGAATTCTCACACATGTTTGGGAGGCCCCCAGACAGGCCGACTGCAGAGACTGGGTTGTATGTTTATGACAGATTCCAGCTGAATAAGGGCACAGGAAAAGATCATATCATTTTCTCCAATATCATACATACCAGAGGCATGTGTGGTATGCAGATGAAGGGAAACTTAGGACCTGTTGTGTGAAGGTAAAATCATGTTCGTAAAACATGCTGTTGGAAAGTTAGGACGGTGTAAAGAAAACTTGACTTAAAGGTATTCAAACAGCAAAGTCATGAGACCCTAATTTGCATTCTCCCCTCCTGTTGGTTCTGACCTCACAGGAAAGGGGGCTGGGGGGGGGGGGCTGTAGCTTGGCTTTAAAACTGTATTGAAAATGTAACCCTGGGTTCTTCTGAGGGAGTCATTTAATTGAAGAAGTCCTATTTGTTCTGCTCCTCCCGGCACCACAAACTTGATTCTAAGTGAGGTATCAATTCTGTGTTTTATCCTTTTTATTTTATGAGAAACAATTGCACTATATTTGTATGTCATTTTATTATCTTTTTATCTTAAGCATTGTGGATGTATCTTCCATATTAAATTACACTTTATAAGTTCTAGTCTCTGTGTTCTTATGAATTCACGCGACAGTTTGGTGAGGTCCAGACGCTACCTAATTGAAACTGTGCAAACCTTGTGGTTTAAGTGAACTCTGATTAAAGTAAATTGTGTTGGATTGATGCTAGGGAGAACCGAAGGCTTCCTAAATAAGAGTGTCAGCTCTTATCCGAAACAACCTTGGTGGTGGTAATTAGTATCGCAAAGCTAGTGTGTGGCATAGATAGGGAAGTATTTAATCATTTTAGACAGACCAGGTGGTTGTCTTTGTGGTTGACCCTGTGTTACATATGCATCACGCAGACTCAGGTGAGTGCTGTTCGTGACAAATTGGTGGCAAGCTTGTGGGATATATTTTTAAATTTTTAAGAACTTAAGTGAATTAGGGTGTGTGATCCCCGAGAGAGGAAATACAGACTAATTCACCAGAGACTGAACTCAATGCTTAAAACATTATAAGACATACAGCAATTGTTTCTTTCCCTCCCCTTCTCTTTTTTTTCTTCTCTTTTTTTATTTGGCATTAAGCGGAGGAGATGGCGGCTGCATATAAACGCTTGACAAAGGAGGCGCTGATTTCAGACTGTGAGGATGGAGGAATTCCCACCAGTGGCAAAAGCAAGGAGCAATTGATTGAAGCTCTTGTGCAGAGGGATCAGCAACTCACAGCTGTGTCCGAGGAAGAGCATAGCCAGGACTCAGGAGCGGACCTGACTGTGGGTATTCCTCAAAACCACGGACTGTTAATTTCGGATGATTCTAATGGTTCATGTGTGGACACTGCTATGGACGTTTATTTGCAAACTGCCCTAAAATATTTGGGCCCAGCGGACATTACAACTAAAATGCAACTCATACAGCAGTTCCAGGAGAAGGAAGCTGCTGACCGTCAGGAGAGAGAGAGACACGCTGCTATAGAGGCAGCAGAGAGACACGCTGCTATGGAGGCAGCAGAGAGGCGTGCTGCTATGGAGGCAGCAGAGAGGCACGCTGCTATGGAGGCAGCAGAGAGGCACGCTGCTATGGAGGCAGCAGAGAGGCGCGCTGCTATGGAGGCAGCAGAGCGCCAAGCAGAGCGACAGGCAGAAAGAGAATCTGCCGAGCGAGAGGCAGAGAGGAGATATGAGCTGGAGCTTCCCAAGCTCAAACGCCAGCCAGAAGCCAGAGAGGCTGGTATTAGCAGACCCCGTCCTGAGAATTTCCCTGTATTGGAAAAAGATGGGGATTTGGATACTTTTTTGCGAGGTTTTGAAAAGACTTGCCGACAGTATGGACTGGCCAAAGATCAGTGGGCACAATATTTAACCCCTGGTTTGCGAGGTAAAGCATTAGAAGCCTTTGCAGATCTTCCACCTAAGATGGACAGAAATTATGAGGCAATCAAAAGTGCCCTGTTGCAACATTTTAACATCACCCCAGAGGCGCATAGGCAGAAATTCAGAGATTTAAAACGCAGTGCCTCTGACACATATTCAGGACTTGTGGCCCAGCTGTGTGCTTCCTTTAAACAGTGGGTTGGAGGACTACAGATCATCACCTTTGATGCTCTGCTAGATTTGATGATCCAGGAGCAGTTTCTGACTTTGTGCCCGGCTGATGTGAAGGAATGGGTAGTGGATCGTGACCCTACATCATCTGCGGAAGCAGCTAGACTGGCTGACAAGTACACTGTCACCCGGGCACCTGCAGCTAAAAGAGGAACTTTTGTGCCATGACAGTCTGCCTGGAAAGGGGAGCGGCCCGGAGGAGCACCTTCACCTGCTGTTGTTTCTTCATCTTTTGGGAGGGTGGGGGCCAAGCCTGTTCAGGGAGACACCCGCCGTTGTTTTATTTGCAACAGAACAGGGCACCTCACTGCCGCCTGTCCAGACCGAAAGACATCTACAGCCTCCCCTGGGGGACCACCTCCACCCCGGTCTGCTCCAGCTGTCCTTTGTGTTGCGGGATCCCAAGTGAGCCGGAATGACAATCTGCAAACGGTCACTGTCGGTGACAAGGTAACTGTGGGGTTAAGAGACACGGGTGCTGATGTTACCCTGGTGCGTTCAGAGTTGGTGGGGTCATCGGATATAATTCCAGGGAAAACTATTGCTGTGCAAGGTGTGGGAGGGATACACCCTGCTGTGCCTATGGCCCGGGTCTATCTGGACTGGGGTGCTGAAGAGGTCTAAGGGAAGTCGGGGTATCGGACAATATTCCTACCAATGTTTTGCTTGGAACTGATTTAGGCAGGATGTTATCTCGTTATGTTGCTAGTAGTGATGTTGTGGACTCTGAATTTAACCATGTTTTTTCCCAGGTATCAGGATGTGACAGGGAAAATGTTTGTTCAGTTGTATCTGAAGTCTGTAAACTAGGATGTGAGAAGGAAAATGATTGCTCAATGGTATCCGACCTAGGTAAACTGTCTGTATCCAAGGAGGTAGGGGATGTAACTATTTCCTCAGTGTCAGTGGTCACACGTAGGCAAGCAGAGAAGGATAGGTCCTCACAATTAACTCCTGAGAGAGAGGTAGAAAGTCCCTCTGACCCAGAAACTCCCCCTCTAACCCCCCTCCCTCCAGCACATGCAGTTACAGATGCCTTACCTTTATCACAAGACACTGAGCAGCAGGTGAGAAGCCAGGCTTTTCAACAAGCACAGCACTCTGACACTACACTGGAAACACTGAGATGCCTAGCAGGCAGTCCTCCCACTGAGTCTGATAAAGGAAGAGTGATTTGGGAACAGGGAAGTTTGTATAAGGAAAGTGTAGCCAGAGATTTACCTGAGGCAGGGGTGATGGAGAAACGGCTAGTGGTACCCCTTATGTATCGGGAAGGGTTACTCAGGGTAGCTCATGAGGTCCCGCTGGCAGGGCATTTAGACATAAAGAAAACTAAGTCTCGCTTAAAGCAAAAGTTTTACTGGCCAGAAATGGGCACTGATATTGCCAATTATTGTGTATCTTGTCATGCCTGTCAGATGGTGGGGAAGTCTGGTGATGTGGGACACGCCCCTCTAGTGCCCCTGCCAATAATAGCAGAACCCTTTGAGCGGGTAGCTGTGGACATTGTAGGACCCCTTGCCATTCCCAGCAGCTCTGGAAAACAATTTATTCTCACTGTGGTGGACTATGCCACACGGTACCCCGAAGCGGTGGCCCTCCCCTCCATACGGGCTGACAAGGTGGCCGATGCCCTCATAACCATTTTCTCCAGGGTAGGATTCCCCAAGGAAATGTTAACTGATCAGGGCACACAGTTTATGTCTAATTTAATGCAAAGCCTTTGTAAAAAGATGCACGTGGAACACCTCATAGCCAGCCCTTACCACCCACAGACTAACGGCCTGTGTGAGCGTTTTAATGATACTCTCAAACAGATGCTCAGAACCTTTGTGGAGTCCCAGGGGAGAGACTGGGAGAGGTTCTTGCCGCACCTCCTGTTTGCGTACAGGGAGGTGCCGCAGGAATCCACTGGCTTCTCCCCCTTTGAACTCCTGTATGGGCGCAGGGTGCGCGGTCCCTTAGATCTGATCAAAGAGGATTGGGAAGGGAAATTAATCACCCCCGAAACCTCCGTGGTCCACTATGTGGTGCAGTTCAGGGAGAGAATGCAATCCCTAATGGGGATGGTGCATAGTAATCTGAAGGCTGCCCAGACTAAGCAGAAGCAATGGTATGACCGCACTGCTAGGGAGCGTATCTTTGAAGTGGGTCAGAAAGTTCTGGTATTGGTTCCTATGCGGCAGAATAAGTTACAGGCTGCTTGGGAGGGCCCCTTCTTGATAGTTCAGAGCATCAATGATGTCAATTATGTGGTAGCCAGGGATGAGGGTCGGAAGAGGCACAAGGTATATCTTGTCAACATGATCAAAACCTACCACGAAAGGGGGGTGTCTGTATTAGCTGTATGTAGCTTACCTGAAGAGGACCAGGAGCCAGACCCCTTGTTAGACTTAGTGGCCTCTGCCAAGAGTGGGAGATCATTAGAGAACACCCAGCATAGTGAGAGCTTGACAGAAGTACAGATAGATCAGCTGTTTGTGACATTGAGGCCCTATCAGAATCATTTTACAGGGAAGCCAGGACGAACACATCTAATTGCTCATCATGTAAACACAGGCGATCAGCCTCCCCTCAGACAGACAGCTTATCGAGTTTCCCTGGAAGTGCAGACAGATATGAATAGGGAGATTGAAGAAATGTTGGAGCTAGGGGTAATTAGGAAGTCCCACAGCTCCTGGGCTGCACTAGTAGTGCTGATCCCCAAAAAATGTGGTGAAACCCGGTTCTGTGTGGATTATCGGAGGTTAAATGAGGCTACTGTGTTTGATGCCTATCCCATGCCCAGGATAGATGAATTGCTAGAACGGTTAGCCCATGCTCGCTATATAACCATTATGGATCTGAGTAGGGGTTATTGGCAGATCCCTCTGACCCCTGAGGCTCAGGAGCGGTCCGTATTTATCACCCCGTTTGGTCTGTATGAGTTCCTGGTCATGCCCTTTGGGATGAAAAATGCCCCGGCCTCCTTCCAGCGACTCATTGATAGCCTACAAGAGGGCCAAGAGAGGTAAGCTGTAGCCTACCTAGACATTGCTGTGTTTAGCCAGACCTGGGAAGAACACTTGATCCACTTGAGCAGTGTGCTAGCTAAAATAGCGGGGGCGGGTTTAACAATAAAACCAGAGAAATGTCAGATTGGTATGAATGAGGTGCAGTACTTGGGGCACCGAGTAGGAGGAGGTACCCTGCGTCCGGAGCCAACTAAGGTAGATGCTATTGCTGCATTGCCCACTCCTAAGACCAAGAAACAGGTTATGTCCTTTTTGGGGACCGCGGGATATTACCGAAAATTCGTGCCCCAATATAGCTCCTTAGCTAAGCCCCTAACTGACCTTACGAAAAAGAAGTTGCCCCAAGTGGTGACTTGGACCCCAGACTGTGAAGAGGCATTCACCGCATTGAAGTCTGCACTTACCCAATCCCCAGTATTGCAAGCTCCTGATTTTGACCGGAGGTTTACAGTGCAAACGGATGCCTCCAACTATGGGCTGGGAGCTGTACTCAGCCAAGTGAATTCACAAGGGGAAGAGCACCCCATCCTGTACCTTAGTCGGAAGCTGCTTCCCAGGGAGGTGGCCTACGCAGTTGTGGAAAAAGAGTGTTTAGCTATAGTGTGGGCCTTGCAAAAGTTGCAGTCCTACCTGTATGGACGGGACTTTACGGTAATCACAGATCACAACCCTCTCAGCTGGTTGCACAGGGTGGCTGGGGACAATGGGAAGTTGCTCCGGTGGAGTCTGACCCTCCAGCAATACACTTTCACTGTTCAGCACCGAAAAGGGAGCCACCATGGTAATGCAGATGGATTATCCCGTCAGAACGAAAGCCTTGTGTCAGGTGAGCAGGGAAAATCGTCATGTAGGTAACAATTTCCCTGCCACCCTCTAGAACGGGGAGGTGTCATGTGCAAGCTAATTTTTAGGCATAGATCTGCAAAATATGTTTGTGATTTACTTCCTAGAAATAGTGTGACATGGTTCTCTTAGAAGCTGTTAGATCCAGGGGTTGTGTGGATGTTAAACCACCCAGGGGGGCTGGTAGATAAGGATAGCACCTCATACCATTTATGGCAGGATGGCAACTGTGAATGCCTTTGAGGAGATCTCTTGCAAGACAATGAATTCTCACACGTTTGGGAGGCCCCCAGACAGGCCGACTGCAGAGACTGGGTTGTATGTTTATGACAGATTCCAGCTGAATAAGGGCACAGGAAAAGATCATATCATTTTCTCCAATATCATACATACCAGAGGCATGTGTGGTATGCAGATGAAGGGAAACTTAGGGCCTGTTGTGTGAAGGTAAAATCATGTTCGTAAAACATGCTGCTGGAAAGTTAGGACGGTGTAAAGAAAACTTGACTTAAAGGTATTCAAACAGCAAAGTCATGAGACCCTAATTTGCATTCTCCCCTCCTGTTGGTTTTGACCTCACAGGAAAAAGGGCTGGGGGGGGGGGGGGGGGGGGCCTGTAGCTTGGCTTTAAAACTGTATTGAAAATATAACCCTGGGTTCTTCTGAGGGAGTCATTTAATTGAAGAAGTCCCATTTGTTCTGCTCCTCCCGGCACCACAAACTTGATTCTAAGTGAGGTATCAATTCTGTGTTTTATCCTTTTTGTTTTATGAGAAACAATTGCACTATATTTGTATGTCATTTTATTATCTTTTTATCTTAAGCATTGTGGATGTATCTTCCATATTAAATTACACTTAATAAGTTCTAGTCTCTGTGTTCTTATGAATTCACGCGACCTAATTGAAACTGTGCAAACCTTGTGGTTTAAGTGAACTCTGATTAAAGTAAATTGTGTTGGATTGATGCTAGGGAGAACCGAAGGCTTCCTAAATAAGAGTGTCAGCTCTTATCCGAAACAACCTTGGTGGTGGTAATTAGTATCGCAAAGCTAGTGTGTGGCATAGATAGGGAAGTATTTAATCATTTTAGACAGACCAGGTGGTTGTCTTTGTGGTTGACCCTGTGTTACATATGCATCACGCAGACTCAGGTGAGTGCTGTTCGTGACAGTCCCTAATGTCAAAAATATATTAACGAGTAGGAGTGTAGCTGTGGAATAGCACACCTATGTGACTCATCCAGAATAGAACACTCCAACTCAAACCCTAATGGCGCTACTGGTATATTATTATATATTAATAACGGGTAAGCTGCAGTCACAAAGGGTAGTGGGTATACTCATTAGGAAAAAGTATAGAATATATAGAAAAATGTGTCTGCGCAAAAAATTAATAACTAATAATTAAGTATCAAAAAAGTTGCATTCTCATAAGAATAATATAATTACATTTAATATCCAAATCATATAACAACACATGAACATTCAGTAAAACAGAAAATAACAATATTAAAAAAGCATAGTTGAAACAATATATATAATTAGGTAAATGATCAATAATAGTGAATGGAATATGATCATCTACAATAAAAAAAATCAGATGTGCACATATAGGAACATAATCTTGATTGTGATACTAGTGGACAAAAAATATATATAGAATATAGAAAATCCAGTAAAATACTTCTAAATAGCTGTAGTTGTCATTATATAATTCTTATGAGAATATGACTTTTTTGATATTTAATTATTAGTTATTAATTTTTAGCGCAGACACATTTTTCTATATTGTTTTGGTCCCTAACGTCACCCTGAGGAAGAATTGATATTATAGAGGAAGGAGCTTTGGCGAACACCATGTCCAAATGTCATGTGACTAATTTGGTAATCCTAGACTCATCCGAATGAGAAGTCCTTGGGGGTAGGGCCTGCAGCGACCCCAAACATGGCTCCGTCGAGGAGAGGAAGTACAGCGCAAATCTGTGGACACATTGAATCATTGGGGGGCAGATAACACTTAACATGTTATTAGCTTATATAGGCAAGTAATCAGCTCCTAAGTATTATACTGTTCAAAAAATAATGAGTGGGCAATTGAGGATTTGTCCTAAACAATAACATGAAAACATAACTACTAATTGGTGTATTACTTTGTAAGGAAAACCACAGGCACGTACCATTGATGGGTTGGTATTTTTGGCCCCTACCCAGAGGTTAAGAAAATATGACCCAGACAGTATCATCACTACTAAGTGAATACTGCTGTTCGCCAACTATTATATACAACAGCTGAACGTGTGAAATTCCTGGTAATGTGCCACATTCTGGAGCAGCCGCTAATGTGATACCCACAGCTCAGAGAGCAATCTGTCCCCAAGATGAATGGATAATGTTAGAGGGGGAATAGTTTATAAATTATATATATATATATTATACATAAACACCTAGAACATTTGCGTATACAGGGCCTGGTTCATTGACCAAAGCTTAAATCAGACTCTGCTGCGTGCGCTCGAGCTTGAGAAGTCTCCCTCTTTTACCGCGGGAAATCCCAGGGATAAGAGTCTGTGCTGTGATAATAGTTCTTGTATTATTGCTCCGATATCTGCTGCGATCCCCTAGTTATAAACAGAGGGGAAACTTAAATTTGCATGGTCCCCTGAAAAAAGATTGCTTGTTATATAGGCCCCTATAGGTCTCTTTTAGAGTTATTTATTCGAATGCCCTGGGTATCATTTATGCCAATGTGCCCTCTGAGGCCACAAGAGATGAAGTCTCTCTGATGCCGTTAAGTTAGCGTCTGGGATTCTGGGTCGATTGATTATCCCTATGTTTGTTTGTATATTATTAGCTGGTTATCTGAACTTACATTTACTTTCGTTGCCACCACCATTTATACAATTAAACCTGTGCCTGTGTCTTATTTCAGGTATTAAGTAGTTATATATTTAATTCAAGGGTTGCAAGGGGAATGTGCAAAGGGAGAATATCAGCCGTTTGACCTGTATAGGTTAAACATAAAATGGACTATTATTTTACACTGTATATCATACATGCCCACTTTTAAGATTTCTCCCCCGGGAGATCCGGGAGAGAAGTCATGTGACATGGGGTAGGAGGAGGGCATGGTCACCATAGCCCCACCCTCACTATAAAAAGCCGAAATTCACGGCATTGAATGGAGGGGGCGGAGCTCAATGACATGATTAAGCCCTGCCCCCTCAATCACTGCCGTGAATTTCACCAAATTTCGGGAGTTTTGCCTACCCTTCCGGGATTCCGTGAGGACTCCCCGAAATTCGGGAGCCTCCCGGGAATCCCAGGAAAGTAGGCAGATATGCTGTATATGAAACAAATGCCAGTGTTTAGCCATAAAATGAATGCCATTTTTTTTGACATATAAGATTTCTTAGCTAAGTTGCGGCAAGTATTTAATGCCCAATACTAAAACAAAGAAATGATTTGGATTAAATGGACGACATACTGTGTTAGGTTTTAAAAAAATGTATGTTTCTATATCCTGTTTGACAGAAAGGTTATGTGTTATGTATGTATTACGTAACAAGTAGGAGTGTAAAATAATGTTAGTGGATTTATCAAACCTTCTAAAAAGGAAAGTGGAGATGTTGCCCATAGCAACCAATCACTTTCTAGCTATCACTTCCTAGAATGTACTAGATAAACGATAGCTTGACTCTGCGTGTTTGCATATATGTGTGCCTACTTTCTGGGCATGTGCCGAGTGACTTCATGCAAGATACGCTAATCAAACTTGCATATGTCCCACTCTATATCAGCTCCAATGAGAAAAAGTTACCAGGAACACAGTTTTAAGAAAGGTGCAATTATCCTGTCCTCTAGTGCCCTAGTGGGGGCTGGCAGATTTTAGCCTGGGGGCAATAAATGACTCAGCTGCCCGTTAGGAATATTTTAATGGAAAAGAAATAGAGGTAGCCCAGTGACTCAGCCCAAGGTTGTCCACTATGGGACCGGACCGGGAGGGGAGGGGGTGCACAGGACCGCAGAGAGGAGGGGGGGTGCTAATTACCCAGGCCCAGATCTGCTAGGGGGCCCAGCCCGGGCCCTCACTGCCAACTTTTTTTTTTTTTAACTTGTTTTATAGTTTTCTTTTTTTTCATTTTATTACTTTTTTGCGGGCGGGTGTGGAGAGGTGGCTCCGCCCCCTTCATTAGTGGGGGGAGCAGGGTATTTAAAAAAAAAAACCTAAAAGAAAACTAAAAAATACTCACATCACGTGATTGAAGCGCCGGCGTCCCTCTTCCTTCCTCTCTGCTCCGTTCGCACTGAATGTCAGGCGTGACGTGATGACGTTCAGTGAGGAGAGGCGCAGAGAGGACCAAGACAGAAGAGAAGAAAAGAAGAGAGATGAAAGAAGCCGATACAAAGGTAAGTAAAGGTACGGAGGCAAAGGGAAGAAAACAGAAAGGGACAGAGTGATGAAGAAGGGGGGGGGGGGGAGAGAAAAAGGCACCAAGTGATGAAGGAGAGGTGGGGGGGGGGGGGCACTGAATGATGAAGGAGAGGTGGGGGGGAGCAGCATGGCACAGTGATGAAGGCAAGGGAGGGAGCAGCATGGCACAGTGATGAAGGCAAGGGAGAGAGCAGCATGGCACAGTGATGAAAAAGAGAGGTGGAGAGCAGCTTGGCACAGTGATGAAGGTTTGGGGGGGCAGCATGGCACAGTGATGAAGGAGAGGGAGGGAGCAGCATGGCACAGTGATGAAGGAGAGTGGGGAGAGCAGCATGGCACAGTGATGGAGAGGGGTGCAGCAGGGCACAGTGATGAAGGAGAGGGGGGAGAGCAGCTTGGCACAGTGATGAAGGAGGGGGAGCAGCATGGCACAGTGATGAAGGATTGGGGGGGCAGCATGGGACAGTGATGAAGGATTGGGGGGGCAGCATGGGACAGTGATGAAGAAGAGGGGGGGCAGCATGAGGCTCAGTGTGATGAAGGGGAGGGGGACAACATGGCACAGTGTGATGAAGAGGAGGGGGACAACATGGCACAGTGTGATGAAGGGGAGGCAGCATGGAACAAAGTGATGAAGGGGGGCCAGGAAAAGGGGGGAAAAACAGAATGGAGGGTGCAGTGTGATAAGGGGGCATCGCGTGGTTGTGATGAAGAGGCACAGTAATGTGTATGTGGTGGCACAAGGGGTTTGTGACAATGTAGTGTGTGTGATGGCACAGGGGGCTTGTGGCATTGTAGTGAGTGTGAGGTAGATGGTGTCTAATTATTGGGTGCGATTTTGTTTGTGGGGTAATGGTGGGGCAATTTAATAGTGGGGACTATTAATTTCAGATAGGGTGGTTTGGGGGCTATTGAATGTGGGGATAAGTTTGAGGCAAATGAGGTCTCTTTATTAAATGTGAGTATGAATTATTTAATGACAGTGATGGTTGCGGGAAATAGGTATATTTATAAAATGTAAATACTATTAATTTATTGCTGGGGCTATTTGCAGGGAGGAAAATAGGTTTATTGATTAAATGGTAATACTATTATTTTAATGTTGGGGCTGCAGGAAGACCTAATTATTACTTGTGGGTGATATTGATTTTACGCCAGGGCTGGTTTGAATTTTCTAAATGTACCTATTTTTTTTCCTAATAGGGCCCCCAACATTCCAGGATCTAGACAAGCCGCAACTAAAGAAACCAGCAGCAACAGGTGGTGAAAGTGACAAGAACAGGTAGGAGAGAGCAGGTGAGTCTGTGAAATGTTGTGATTCTAGTGGGACAATCACAATTTTTGGTGACTGTTCTGCCCAATTTAAGGGGAAGGCCAAGACTGTGAACTCTTTATGTACACACTACATTCTTTATATACTACACTATGATGCTAGATGTCCTGAAAGTCAGGAGTGCTGGGACATATGTCACGCTCTGGCGAGCAGGCACTGCCCCCTTGTGCCAATGGTGTACACAACAAAGCAGTTTTTTATTCTGTAGAAGGGTGGCCTAGCGCTTTTCACCTGCTAGCCATAGCCCAAATGTACATAGCAGCGACCCCAATCATATGAACACCTCCACCTTTGCGCCGCGTAGCCATGCTCAGCTATAAGAGAGGCCCCATAAAGTTGTTGTACCGGGGCCCTGAATTCCTCTTGGATGCCCTGTGCACACATGCCCCCCTAACCAGTCAGCCCCTGTCCCTAGTCCACCGTATCACCCCTATGTTTTTTGCTAATATTTGCATTGTGTTTCTGTTTAAATATTTTGTTCTTTGTGACAAGCTGGACTGTTATATCTATCATAGCAGTGTAATCTTTATTTGCATTCAATAAAAAAGTATAATATGAGAAAAAAAATTGTTCAACTGCTCTTGAAAACCCAGCATTGCAATAATTATAAGGGAACCCATGCTACACATAAAACAATAGTGTAATCGCCTCTCTCCTACACCACCACCGCCACTCTCCCCAACTAGCAGAAACCACGTTTCAAATCAGGAACACTGATTGGACAGTTAACATCCAATCAGTGTTCTGAGTCACCACACAATCAGCCAGGGTCTCACACCATACTTCTGCTGTTTTGATATTTGGGGTGGAGATGTTCTACCATATTTTTATGTGGGGCTAAATTTCTTATTTAAATTCAATTTACAGAGACTCTTTGCTGCGGATTAGGTGACTTTACAGAATTGAGATATGTGCAGATGTAGACCTCCAGTCCTCCATACATATGCTATTACAATTCCCTTGTGTTAAATAAGCCCCTCCAATAAAAACTACCTTATACAACATAAATAGCAAGAACAACATACAATTAGCAGGCATAATTGATACTTTGTAGGTGTCAGTCTCAATAATAAGTGTGTTTTAAAAGGCTGAAATTTCCATTAATAAAGCATGCAATCTGGATACTGTTTTAGGAACAGTTGTTATGAATCTATGGATAGCAATAAAGTGACACAGTACTATAAATAGGAAGGTGGTACTAGAACACATTACAATGATCATAGGACGTTGCGGGGTGACCTTAGCTGGTAAATGCACTGTATACCACAGCTGCAATACTGAGCATGGAAGATTACAGGTCCAGGATGTGTACATGTGAGCCGGGAGGAAGGTCAGACAAGAAGGAAGAGGCCCCGTCATATTACATCAGCCAGCTCTGCATAGAAGGACGTACTGACAATGTCACACGTACATACATCCCTATAGAACAGGGCAACATATGGCACCTACATAACAAGGGACAGAGAGAAGAAGAGGCACCTTCCTTCCTTGCAGTAACCAAGAATCAGATCCCGGGAGCAATGATCAGTGCAAACCATGAAACACATATATGTAAGAGACCAACAGTGACACATGTATATAATGTGCATGGAGAGTGAATGAGTGTATTGGACTCACCGCGGATGTGCACCCGGGGACCTTGCCAGGAACAAGCTCTGCCTCCCGCTGCCTCCGCCCACAACCAATGCAAGCTCACCAGTCACCCTACAGCACATAGGCCCGCTCCTACCAGGGTGCACAGCGCTTTATATGTGAGAGATAAGGGGGAGGCTGCGAGCTGTGTGAGTAGGAGGAATATTATCCTGGTACTGTCAGGTATAAGGCCTCCACTTCCACTAGATGCGCTGCCAGTGCTGGAAACAAGCAGCGCTTACTGTTGTGTGGGGTCCACAAGGGCCCCTGCACATGTAGTACAGAGTCCCCCCTTGATCCTGCTTGTATGGGGGCTGATCATAATCTCGGTGAAATCGCACAATATGTACTTCACTTAGTTGCAGGCTATGTGTAAGTGGTTACATCAGACAGCCTTGGGGGACTGACGCTCTGTCTCTTTAATGTCTGTAGACTGTCCCTGTTCTTTTTCTCTTTTATGTGGACAAGACAGGTACCTGGGCTCTGACTGCTTCTCTCAGGATATCGGTCTCTCCTCAGCTACACATAGGGTGCATCAGTCTAGTTTGTTTCTGACAGCTCTCTGCACCAACAGTTAGGGTATAGTCCATACTCTTTTTCTGTCTGATAGGCTTATGACAATTTATCATAGACATGAATCAGCAGCCTTCGTTTCAAAGCTATCAGTAAAACATGATAGATCTTGTCTACCAGTAAAACAAATATAGCGATCAGGTAAATATGTCATTTTGATTACTATCGTCTTTTATATGTAAATTACCCACAACAAACACAGGGTTGGTTTACACTGATTTGAAGTTAACATTACTGATGCAACTTAAGTATTTCTATAGTGTGGAACAAGTTACCCGATAACTCAAAATATCACATTATGAACTTTTGACCCTGTCACAAAACAGGACTTTGGAATTAGCTTATGGGTGACAAAATGTCCTAAATCAGCATTCTCCCAGAAGTCACACGTTGATATCAGGTCAGTCTACTAGCTTGGCAGACAACATAAGCATTACAGAGTCTCCACCTAAAGGCTGAAAAATAAACATTTCTTAATATTTGGAACTTTAACCATATGTTTGGATAACATCCCTGGCAATGCTTTAGGATTTTATTCTTGTAGCAATGACAGCTAATGCCTCTCTCATCATATCATATTATGAAATATTACAGGGCCATCTATACATGTCACACGCGTGTGCATCTGATCATTTGGGTAAATATGTTTAACCAGATGACCAGATTTATTAAAGCACTTTGCAAATGTGCGCTCTCACAGGCTTATGATTGACAGCAGGAAAACTTGTGTCTGTATAAAATGGAGCTGCAGTTATGTACCATAACCCAACAGAAATCTATATTTATAATTCATCTAATTGATCTATATATAAGTAAATATAAAAACAACAATGGTTTATGGTCAAATCCAAGCAAAAATAATGGTGAAATTAATTACTTATACCACATTTTGTTGGGGGGGGGGGGCTAGATCAATATCAAGTGTGCGTTTATTGTGGGTATACATAGCACCCCCAGCAATGCCAAATGTAGTATGCCCAGTAGTGCCCAAAACAAGATGCGTCTAACACAATATTACTTGCACTGATAATCACTTAACTCCCACTTAACTTCCTACCTTTTCTTCTGCCTCTTCCCCTTCATTCCCCTTCCCTTATCCTTATTCTCCGTTCCTCCTTCTCTCCCCCGTGTCTCTCTGTCTGTCTACCCCACCCCTTAGATTGTACGCTCCTTTGAGCAGGGTCATCTCTCCACCTGTCTTCACCACTTTTAACTCTGTTCTCCAGCTACCTAGCCCTCCTCCTCGAGGACCCTCTTCCCCCCCGTCCCCTCTCGCTCCCTCCTCTCCCCTCTGGGGGTCTCCCTGTCATCCGCTCCCTCCCTCTTGGGTGTCGTATGCAGATCTTCCCTCTCCCCTCCCCCGCCCTCTCTAGCTGTGCTTTGAGCTTACTGAGTTACTGTGCTTATTGTTTACTGTACTGTGCTGTCTCACCTCGTATTGAAATATCGTTTGTCCCTGTACGGCGCTACGGACACCTAGTGGCGCCCTATAAATAAAAATTAATAATAAAAATAATAATAATTGCTGGCATTTAGGAAAAGAGATATTTTTCTAGTAAAATTTTAAAATTAAATCAAATATCTGGTTGGCATTGGCAACACCACCTTTTCTTCACGGTCACCCGTAGAACAGCTTTCATAAATGTCCACTGGTAGTCAGGGCCGGATTATGGGAATGGAGGCCCCTGGGCTAAGGTGGCTCCATTCCCCCGTGAGGGCCCCCCCGTGATCCGAGCTGACCCCCCCCCCCCCCCCCCACCCTGGGATCCGAGCTGCCTCCTTCTCCGGCGCGTAATTAGTAATTAGGTCTAGAGGAACAAAAGAACAATTTTGCTTTCTTTCCATTTTTTCCGAACACGTATAGACAGCTTTATATAAAACTACAGTTTAGGTCGTGGACAAGATTGGGTCTGATTTTCTGTGCCAGGAAATGATTTCACAGACGTCCCCAAAATGATAGAATCTTTTATTGATAAGATATCTCTTTAGCTGTCCAATGAACACAGAAAACCCACAAGACTTCTATAGAAAATGTATCGTTTTCACTCCTTTCTCCTAAGAAATTTAAATATCACCCATTTCAGCATTAAGACACCAAAGCTTTGAACATGGAGTATAAAGCAGAGAATCTTTTCTTTCTCCACAAACGGCACTAATTTGGTAGTACTTACCTCCTTCCCCGGCGCGCTGTATGCTCTTTACTGAGGAGATCTCGTGAGAGTGAGACTCACGAGACCTCCTCAGTAAGGAGACTACAGCGCGCCGAGGAAGTACTGCAGGGAAAGTGCTCAGCAGCACTGATCGGGCTGGGGGCGCCCCCGACCGATCAATACTGCTGCTGAGCACTTTGAAGGGCCCCCTGGATGCCATAGGCCCCTGGGCTGTAGCCCAGTTAGCTCTATGGTTAATCCGGCCCTGCTGGTAGTATACCCAGCACAATGTGCCAACAGTGAAGACAGTGTGCCTACTAGTGCCATACACAGAGTGCCCAGCAGGAAGTGCCCAACACAGTGCAGACATGTAGCTTTCAGTCCAGTCTGTGTTGCAGTATTGTGTGAGCTGCTATTAAATGAGGTACAGATATGAATAGCGTCTGTGTTGCTTTATTCTTTAGGTAAATTGAAACATGGAATAAAATACAATGCAAATGTATTAGCTTAAAATGTCAACACACCTAAGGCTCGGAGTTTAAATAAAATAGTAACCAAAATGTTTATTTATAAAACACCATCATAATATGACAATTATATAAAACATTTGCAAAGACAGGAATTGTCTAACAATATGTAGTAGTACCTAAATCTAGTTTTATACTAGTACTTTATAAGGAAAGGTACTGTTATTGGCCTATCAATACTGAGAGGATCGTGCAGGACACTCGGAATGTTAGTGAGTAACAATGAGAACATTTTGTAGAACTGTTCACTTGTGAAAGTTGCAACAATTTACACTAGACATCAAACTGCTGCATCATCAATTTCCTGCTGTATTCATACGCTACAAAGAGAGCTCCATTGGCTGGGAATGCTCTGATTAAGGTGGGCTTCAGTCCAGAGTACAGGGCAGAGACACCTGCAAAATGAAATATATTAACTTCAGTAGTTTGATGAGAACATGGGAGGCTGTATCTATAACAGTCTGTATGAATAGAGCCCAAACCTGTTCCCCAACTAGCCTGCTCTATGTCTGTAGTGGCCTTGATGCTTTGTACATTACATCATACAGAAAAATATTTCTTTATTCTATGTAACTGTAGTGCTAAGTCTATATATTAGGGTGAGAAAATCTGTGTGAAAGAAATAGGGAAATATGTGGTGTGAGTAAGTGAGCAACCACACAAAAATGTGCATGACTGTCTATGTACACTCATCATTGCAAAATCCCTGCATAAAAATCCATCCTCGGATAATACTATATGCAGCAGTATCTGTTGTGCAGGGGATACAGTATCCATCTAACATGAAACTTTATAGTTCCCATAAGCCAAGTTATAAATGGCAAAACTATTGACATTAGCTGGAACAGGTTATTGAAGGTACCGCGATTTCTTGGAACATTTAGTAATTTGTATTTGTTGGTTGTTTTATAAAGGACTGTTACATTTATCATTTTACAAGTAGACTAATACAAACTCCAAAGTGTAATTAAATATTTACCTTCGTTTCTTAGAATGCTTGTAAATGTCCTTATGAACCCCGCTTGCTTCCCTGTCATGGAGAGGACTTGTATTCGAGACTTAACACAATCCACTGGAAATACAACCAGCCACAGCGAGATCCCTCCAAACCCACCACTAACCATCAGTGGAATAATCCCTGGAGCAAGATAAAAACATAAGAATGAGTTTTGATAGTAGTAATTTTAACATTCATTATATTGACCTTTATAATGACCATCATGTAATATTAATTTGGATGTGCCATGTTTAGAGGGGGTGACTGTATTCCCCATTATTTAGCTCCCCCCAATAACTGCACCTACAGTAAAAGCACCAGACCTGTGGCCAAAATGTGACTACAATATAAAGATACAAGAGAGAACACTCTTGGACAACCTCCTTGTAGATGGAGAGGGAATCGCCCTTTCCACCATAGGGAAAACTGAAGGTGTGGTTGAGATTTATATGTAGAAAATAAATTCCATACCTAACTCATCTTTGGTTTTTCCACTTCTTGTAAAAAACGAGCGACCCATTTCATAGCCCCCAAAGAAGAAGAAGTATCCTGGGACCTCCCTGAGCAGCGTGCTGGACAGTCCATGATAGAGACCCATTGGGCCATCTGTATGCAGAATATGCTTTACCACTGACCACACTGTACTATGGAGAGGAGAGCACCATTAGATATGTAGTGCATCACTGGGCGTACGCAGGATGTATTATACAGATCGCAACTCACTTTTGACCTTCTATGATCTTGCCGGATAGCTTCATTTCATGCATGGCCTGGAGACGGCACTTCACCAGCTCTGTGGGGCAAAGCGCCAGTGAGGCAAATGCTGCCGCAAATGAACCTGCAGTTGCATTGTGAAGATTACTAAAACAGACACAAAACACATCCTTCAACATGGGTTCATACCAAGTGAAAATAACTTTTTTCTAAGCAGTCATTATTACTATGCTATGATTAGTATTTGGTTATGTGTGATATTGCAGAGTGTTGGTAACACTGTGATATGTTATTATTATTAACCTTCATGAGGCACCACAAGATTTCCGCAGCGTCGTACAGAATACAAACAGTAGACCATACAGAACAATAAACGAATAATACCAACATGTTGTGCATGTAGAAGTCATTCAGGCTTTCATGCCTAGACTGTAATCTCACACGGGACCCTCTGTCTGCGATTTGTATTGTGTATAATTTGTAGCTCTGGCTGTATGGCACTGCGTTGTGTTGTGGCACCTTACAAATAATCAACAATGGTGACGATGATGCTCCCTTGGATCTGACAGAGCTGCCACAGTGTTGCAAAACCATTCAGTTAAGTACAATAGCACCACTATAACTAAAAATCTGCATGCACTGTAACATTAAAGGGAGAATCCTATAATGGTACATTCTGAAACACAGAAAATGATTTTTAATGTACAACACAGAATACAGCACAGTGGCGAAGTGGTTAGTACTTCTGCCTCACAGCGCTGAGGTCATGAGTTCAATTCCCGAGCATGGCCTTATTTGTGTGGAGTTTGTATGTTCTCCCTGTGTTTGCGTGGGTTTCCTCCGGGTGCTCCGGTTTCCTCCCACACTCCAAAAAAAACATACTAGTAGGTTATTTGGCTGCTATCAAAAATTGACCCTAGTCTCTGTCTGTGTGTGTGTATGTTAGGGAATTTAGACTGTAAGCTCCAATGGGGCAGGGACTGATGTGAATGAGTTCTCTGTACAGCGCTGCGGAATCAGTGGCGCTATATAAATAAATGGTGATGATTAGACATTTAATAGTGAAAAGCTAACCTTAGTGGTGTATTCTTATCTAAGCCTGTGATCTTCCTCACGACTCTTTGACAGAAGCCATAGCTCATGAAGAGCACAGAATTTTCAGATATATTTGCAAGAAGCGCTGGGCTGGTCCCTTTGTAGAAACCTCGGAAACCCACTTGATTATATGTTTTCACTGCACAGTCTATAAGGCCTCTATACAGGTTAGGGAACGTCTGCATTTTCACCTTGGCAGTGTCAAACGGCTGTCCAGTTAGGACACATGCTGTTCCACCTGAAATAATTGCATGATGCATTTGTTATACAGTGGATATATACGTATACAAAGCTTTCATTACATAATCACATAGATGAAAGTGAAGCTTATATTGGCCACAGAAACTGCTTTAATGATGAGTTTACAAAGTCTTAATGGTTATTTCAAACTGTATTTTAATAGTTTCCAACATTTTTAAAATATGTTAAAGGGACACTTGCAAAGCAGGTTTTGCTCAGTACTTTCTAAAAGGACCTTGGAGCACTAGAATCCCATTTACACAAAAAGAAAAATAATATTTAACCCAGCTTTTTGCTCGCAGCTCAGGGAGTTGCGAGCAAAAAGCCGGCGTTAAAAGTACCATAATAACGGTATTTATGCGCACTATTACCATAAAAATGGTAATAGTGCGCAGGACGCGTTACTTTTTCAAATATCAGCCCTTTCGGTTTTCTTTCACCTTAGATTGCCGGACATGCCGGATATTAGGACGTTTCTTGCATATCCAACCTCCTTATGTCCCGCTTACTGCACCATGGGATCTCATCCTTGTACTTGATATGCTTAAGGTGTCTCCTTGGAACCATTACATTCAGCAGATTTAAGGTTCTTAACGTGGAAAGTATCGTTCCTTCTGGCGATTGCATCGGCTCGTAGAGCGTCAGAGTTAGGAACCCTTTCTTATCGTGATATTTGGTTTCTCACGAGGACAGAGCAGTTCTACGGACAATCCCTTAGTTTGTACCGAAGGTGGTTTCTGCATTTTACATGAACCAAGAGATTGTGGTTCCAGTTTTAAAGTCGGTGGCATCGTCTTCTGGACAAAATTCAATGGAGTGTTTGGATGTGGTCAGGGCTCTCCGAATTTATTCGGCGCACAGATTCTTTATTTATCATTTTTGATTCACATAAACGAGGATGGCCAGCCTCAAAACAATCCATTGCAAGATGGAATACGGGAACCATTAGGCAGGCTTACGTCAGTGCTAACCGACTTGTGCCAGGTCGATTTATTATTATTATTATTTTTTATTTATAGGGCGCCTCTAGCTATCCGTAGTGCCGTACAGGGACAGACAGAAACACGATACAGGGTGAGACAGCACGGTACAGTTAACAAAAAGCACAGTAACTCCGAAGCTCAATGTACAACTAGATGAGAGGTGAGAGCCCCAAGCGGGGTAGAGAGAAGGGTAAAAGGGCAGGAGGACCTCGTGGTAGAGACAAGGAGCTGAAGAGCAGAGTTAGGGTGGTGGAGAACAGAAGGAGAGGAGACCCTGCTCGGAGGAGCGTACAATCTAAGGGGAGGGTAGGACGGACAAGACGCAATAGTAGGAAGAGGGAATGGGGAGAACAGAGGCAGAGACGGAGAGGGGGGAAGAGGAGAATGAAATGATTTACTGCCCATTCCACCCATTCAGTGGGGGAGTCTTGAGCAGCGAGAAAGCAGAGCAGCTTTGCAGACCAGCCACCTGGTCCTCGGTCCATACTTTCACAAAATTCTATCAATTCCATGTCTTTGCATCTACAGACGTCATTTTTGGGCGTAGTGTTCTACGTGTCGGGCTGTCAGAGCGGTCCCACACTTAGGGGGGCTATTTTAGAACATCCCAATGGTAGCAGTGTCCTCCAGATAGGATGAAAGAGAAAAGAGGATTTTTATACTTAAGATGAATGTGTTTCTCTGATTACATGTGGGGGACACTGCGTTCCCTCCCTTCTGCTCTTCTGCTGTATGTTCTTTGGTTGTTTGGCCTATCTTCCTTAGGGCTTTATAATTAAACTGAAGCTATAGGTGGTTGCAGAGGGGAGGGGTATGTCAGCATTGATACATTAAACAAGTTAACTAGTTAAATGCCAACTTCACGCTCCCCTCATAGAACCCATGGTAGCAGTGTCCCCCAGATGGAATCAGAGAAACGGATTTATTGCAAGTATAAAAATCCTCTTTTACATGTTGAGGTAGTATTCATCACATATAGATAATGAAATCACATGTATTTATTGAACACCTTGAACATGCTGAGATGAATCATTGATCATATTTAAAATGTTTTTTAGAATTAATCAATTTACATACCTTTTCATAATATTCTATATGTCTCTTGTGCTTATCATCCCCTTGTAATTGCATGGTTACAATGTAGGATTCTTAGCTGACAATATTTCACTAGAATCAGATTCATGTCATGATTACTGAAGGCATACCTTCAACATTGTCCTGGGGTAGTCAGGACAAATTTAGCGCTCACTCAAAACGGGGTGTACTCACACCACTAGGGGTGTGCACATCACTTCTAAAGGGGTAAGCTGCCCCTTAACACTCTTTCCCCTCTGAAACACTAGGCTGCCCCCCCAAGCCTCCCTCCCCTCTTGTCCCAAGGTGCAGAAGTGTAGAAAGGGGCGGTGTTCATGGGCACTGTGGTCATGAGTGCACTACAGGTCACCTATGACAGCCTTCATTTACACTGACACATGTTTTAATTGTGAACACTGTTCTCCAATGCTGACATTATTAATGGGAAACTCCACCTAAACATAGGGTTTTCCTTTACCCAACAATTAGACATATCATTTCACCATTTGAAACATACCCTCTCCCAGTAGTGAACACTGCCCAGACTAATACCCGGAAGAATTTGAAAGTAAAGGGTTGAAAGAATTCCAGAGGAGCTGATTGGGCAAGTGGTGGCAGCTGTAAGATTAGCTCTGTAGACAAGTAAGTGTTTGACACAAGGGTAAAGACTCTATTATAATGGAGAAGCAGAGAATAATGTATCAGCGCAAAATACATCATTACCTGCAGCTCCAGCCGTCAGGTCAATGGCCGCTTGGATGCTATTATTTGTTTTCATATTTATTCGCTGAACTCTTGTCTGTCTTCATAGGGATCAATGTATAACCCTAAAAGAAAAATGTTTATTAGTCATTATAAATTTGAATAAGTAATAGTATATATATATATATATATATATATATATATAAAAATTGTTGTTAGATCTGTATTTAAATCTTATCTTGTCCTAAGTCAATGGAACTGATGACATCCGTAATAATGGATGATGTGACATTACGTAGGTATAGACATAAGGTAGATAAAATAGTGTAAGTATCTGCAGGTAGGTGAAATGAGGTTGAAGGTCAGTGGACAACTTCATCTAGGAGCACTGATGGGCAGATTCAGGGATAAGCTTGTAAATTTCTCTGGTGAGTGGGGATGGAGGGTATTTCATCCTAACATATCCATATATAATGTACATGTAATGCAAATAGAAAAGCAGTAAATTCCAAAGCATAAGTTTATTATAAAATAATTTACTATTTACTGTAAGTGTTTACACACCTTTCCAAAAATAATTCTTACCAAGTGGTGGAAGGTCCAAACATACAACTCCATTTATACTTGCCTATTTCATTTTGTGGAACAATTTCATCAGACTAAATATAGAAGTATGCTTATGATCGCTTCTCATTGTGACACATATTAACATGAGTGATTTTAAGTCTCAGCCACTGGCGCCTTAATGGGTTACACGTCACCATCGGTATAAGATAAAGACGTCAGTTGTGTAACGAAACATAACGGTCGCAGCCCGCAATAAGAACTCAGTGTGCGACCACACGACCAATTAGAAGCTGAGCAGTGCCACAAGCCAAACAGCGCCATTACAACCAGCGCAGACGATGTACGCATGCATAGAACTCGACACACAACCAGCGCGCATGCACCGTTTTACCCTTTTTGGTGCCAACATGCTACACTCGACAGCGAGATTCACGTCCATGTGGACCAATCATCAAATGTTTAAAAGTTACTTTTAAAACTTGGAAAATCTATTAAAAAAAGCTGCCGCAGGTCAGTTCTGGTGAGTTCAATGACAAAAAAGGCACTGTGTACCAATGATGTCAGAAATGAAATGTCCCAACTGAACAGTTCACAGTCTTCCATAAAGTAAAACAAACTATCCAATGCATAGAATGTTCAATAAATACAAAAGTGCAATGGTCTTATTGCTGCTTTTTCTTAGGGAGAAGTCAATCTCAGAAGTCAGATATCTCGATAACACAGCACAATAAAAGATAAGGCTTTACCTGGCTGACAAGTAAACTGTGTGTTCTAAGCCAGAAAGGCAGAAACACCTTTGTAAGACGAATGAGAGTGGAGGAAATGGGGAAGCCAGGACCAAAGAATGAGGTAAGAATGTATATTGTAAGGATGCAAAACGACCAGTGAGAGGTCAGTGGGGGATTGATTCCAGACATCATCCTGTCATTACTCAAAGCATAGGCATTAATAGTAAAAAAATATTTTGCTCATAAACCCCCACCACTCTGTTTGGACCTTATATGAAAATTACAGTAATGCTTGACATGATTGGTTCTAAGCTTTTAAAAATCTGTCCCTTGAGATGTTGCATTGCATAGTATTTTTGCTAAAAGTCCTTTCATAATCTGTTCTTTACCTGTACAATGGTTAAAAGTACTATAGAAATAAGCCACAGACGTTCCAATGAAAATATGTTTAGTGGTCAGGTCATGTTGGGGCTGTTTGCTGTCGTACGTTTGTCTAGATTGCACAGTGCATTACATTTATAGACATACTTGCCTGTCTACAACTTGTTACATTTGTAAGACAGCATTATGGAGCACTATTTCTAGTTTTCTGCTTTAGATACAGCTATTCATCATAGTTGCCTACTCTTCCGAAATGTCTGGAAGACTCCTGAATTTTTGGGAGCTCTCCTGGACTCCCGGGAGAACAGGACAACCTCCCGAATCCTGCGCGCTTTGTTGATAAAGAGGGTGGAAGAGGGGCTAATCACGGCATACTGGCCCACACCCTGCTATAATAGGCCAAAATTGGTATTGTATAGTAGGCGATGTTGCCTAATCATGCATTTACGGTGGCTAAGTGGTTAGCACTTCTGCCTTACAGCACCGGGGTCATGAGTTCAATTCCCGACCATGGACTTATCTGTGAGGAGTTTGTATGTTCTCCCCGTGTTTGCGTGGGTTTCCTCCCGGTGCTCCGGTTTCCTTCCACACTTCAAAAATATACTGGAAGGTTAATTGGCTGCTTACAAATTGACCATAGTCAGTGTCTGTCTGTGTGTGTGTGTGTGTGTGTCTATATTAGGGAATTTAGACTGTAAGCTCCAATGGGGCAGGGACTGATGTGAGTGAGTTCTCTGTACAGCGCTGCGGAATTAGTGTCGCTATATAAATAAATGGTGATGATGATGATTTAGCGTGGCCACGCCCCTAAGACATGGCCAATTTTGGAGATCTCCTCAAAAAGGTATATACTTAGCATTTATAGGCTCATCTATATTCTAATCCAATTGATGAGCCCAGGAAAATATATATATATATATTGCATATATAATCTAGATCAGTGGTTGAAGTGGAAATTTAAAAGTGGTTGTATGGAAAATGTGAGTGAATAGGATTTGATAGTTTTACAATGTAGGAGTAGGAGAAACGGAATATGTATAGCATACCCCTGTATACCAACCTACTTCAGCCACTAATCTAGACAATAAATCATAGCAAAGTCATGTTATTTATATTATAGTTATTGTTTATTTATATACAGTCTAAATTCCCTAAAACACACACACACACACACACACACACACACACACACACACACGTATGTTTTTTGGAGTCTGGAAGGAAACCAGTGAAAACACAGGAAGAACTCACAAACTACAGAAATAGGGCCCTGGTTGGGAATCAAACTCATGACCCCAGCATTGTGAGGCATCCATAGACCATACAAGATACAGCTTTACTTATACATACCAAACTGCCCTGATCTGATTTGATATGCATCAATGCATGATCTCATGCCTCCCAACTGTCCCTGAATGGGGATAGCTGGGAGATATGTGCAGTGTCGGACTGGGGCATGAAGGGCCCACCGGGGGACTGCAACGCTAGGGGCCCACCAGAGGGGGTGTGGCCAGCCATCATAGAGGCGAGACCAGACACTAAAGGGAGAGTGGTCAGCCCACGAAGGACAGCTAGCACCATAATGTAGTATATAAAGAATGTAGTGTGCTCATCCTTCTCTTTTAAAATGACAGGCTGACTGCGCACTTAGTTACTAACCTGCTCATGCTCCTTAGGGTGGTTGGATATCCGGAACTCCTACTCTCATCTGCCCTGCTCAAAGTGAAAAACACACTACCGCGCAGGTTCAGAGAGCCCAGACACGACTCTCTGCACCTGTGTGGTAGTGTGCTTAACGGGAGTGTTTGGCAAAAACAGGGGGGGGAAGTTGCGCTCTACCCCTACTGTTGCAAGAGCAGCATTAACACAGGTTATCCCTCTCTACGAACTAATAATATACTGAAAGTTAAGCGCTCATTGACTTATGTATTATTCCAAGTGTAATGCTAATAATAAAATTTGTATTCTTTTATCTTGAATACAATTCGTATTTTTCTATATCTTGTATTAGGCTGTGAGCAAGAGGCTCGGTTCAATTAGTGGGATAACATTTAATGTTAGTTTTATCACAATTTATTGAATCCTGGTTAAAATACATAAAAATTAGAGATGAGCGCACTCGGATTTATGAAATCCGAGCCCACCCGAACGCTGACGATCCGAGTCGGATCCGAGACAGATCCGGGTATTGGCGCCAAATTCAAATCTGAAACTGAGGCTCTGACTCATAATCCCGTTGTCGGATGTCGCGATACTCGGATCCTATAAATTCCCCGCTAGTCGCCGCCATCTTCACTCGGGCATTGATCAGGGTAGAGGGAGGGTGTGTTAGGTGGTCCTCTGTCCTGCTATATCTCGTGTTGTTCAGTTCTGTTCAGTTCAGTTCTGTGCTGTGCTGTGCTGTGCTGTGCTCAGTCCAGTGGTGCTGTGTCCTGTGCTCTGTCCTTCTGAGGTCAGTGGTGCTGCTGGGTCCTGTGCTGTGTCCTGTTCAGTCCAGTGGTGCTGTGTCCTGTGCTCTGTGCTTCTAAGGGCATAGTTATTTCCCCAATATTCCCAAGTGTTTAAAAAAATAAAAAAAGTTATTTAAAAAAATACAAAAAACTTATTAATTTTTTTTTAATTACAACAAAATTTGCACAACCAATCCTGCAGTATAAGCCCATTGGTACTGCAATATTACCAAGTTCACACATTCAGCAGTAAAAGTCCAGTGGTACTGCAATATTACAAAGTTCACACATTCTGCAGTATCAGTCCAGTGGTGCTGTGTCCTGTGCTCTGTGCTGCTGAGTTGAGTAGTGCTGCTGGGTCCTGTGCTGTGTCCTGTTCAGTCCAGTGGTGGTGTGTCCTGTGCTCTGTGCTTCTAAGGGCATAGTTATTTCCCCATTATTCCCAAGTTTTTAAAAAATAAAAAAAAAGTTCTAAAAAAAAAGTTCTAAAAATAAATAATTATAACCAAATTTGCAAAACCAATCCAGCAGTATAAGCCCATTGGTACTGCAATATTACCAAGTTCACACATTCTGCAGTATCTTGTGCTACATATAATGGAGACCAAAAGTTTGGAGGATAAAGTAGGGAAAGATCAAGACCCACTTCCTCCTAATGCTGAAGCTGCTGCCACTAGTCATGACATAGACGATGAAATGCCATCAACGTCGTCTTCCAAGCCCGATGCCCAATCTCGTAGTACCGGGCATGTAAAATCCAAAAAGCCCAAGTTAAGAAAAAGTAGCAAAAAGAGAAACTTAAAATCATCTGAGGAGAAACGTAAAGTTGCCAATATGCAATTTACGACACGGAGTGGCAAGGAACGGCTTAGGCCCTGGCCCGTGTTCATGACTAGTGGTTCAGCTTCACCCACGGATCTTAGCCCTCCTCCTCCTCCCCCCCCTACAAAAAATTGAAGAGAGTTATGCTGTCAGCAACAAAACAGCAAACAACTCTGCCTTCTAAAGAGAAATTATCACAAATCCCCAAGGCGAGTCCAAGGGTGTTGGTGGTTGTCAAGCCTGACCTTCCCATCACTGTACGGGAAGAGGTGGCTCGGGAGGAGCCTATTGATGATGTAGCTGGCGCTGTGGAGGAACTTGATGATGAGGATGGTGATGTGGTTATTGTAAATGAGTCACCAGGGGGGGAAACAGCTGATGTCCATGGGATGAAAAAGCCCAACGTCATGCCTGGTCAGAAGACCAAAAAATGCACCTCTTCGGTCTGGAGTTATTTTTATCCAAATCCAGACAACCAATGTATGGCCATATGTAGCTTATGTAAATCTCAAATAAGCAGGGGTAAGGATCTTGCCCACCTAGGAACATCCTCCCTTATACGTCACCTGAAAAACCTTCATAGTTCAGTAGTTAGTTCAGGAACTGGGGCTAGGACCCTCATCGGTACAGGGACACCTAAACCCCGTGGTCCAGTTGGATACACACCAGCAACACCCTCCTCGTCAACTTCCTCCACAATCTCCATCAGATTCAGTCCTGCAGCCCAAGTCAGCAGCCAGACTGAGTCCTCCTCAATACGGGATTCATCCGAGGAATCCTGCAGCGGTACGCCTACTACTGCCACTGCTGCTGTTGCTGCTGTTAGTCGGTCATCTTCCCAGAGGGGAAGTCGTAAGACCGCTAAGTCTTTCACAAAACAATTGACCGTCCAACAGTCGTTTGCCATGACCACAAAATACGATAGTAGTCACCCTATTGCAAAGCGTATAACTGCGGCTGTAACTGCAATGTTGGTGTTAGACGTGCGCCCGGTGTCCGCCATCAGTGGAGTGGGATTTAGAGGGTTGATGGAGGTTTTGTGTCCCCGGTACCAAATCCCGTCGAGATTCCACTTCACTAGGCAGGCAATACCAAAAATGTACAGAGAAGTACGATCAAGTGTCCTCAATGCTCTAAAAAATGCGGTTGTACCCACTGTCCACTTAACCATGGACATGTGGACAAGTGGTTCTGGGCAAACGAAGGACTATATGACTGTGACAGCCCACTGGGTAGATGCATCCCCTTCCGCAGCAACAGCAACAGCTGCATCAGTAGCAGCATCTACAAAATGGCTGCTCGTGCAAAGGCAGGCAACATTGTGTATTACAGGCTTTAATAAGAGGCACAACGCTGACAACATATTAGAGAAACTGAGGGAAATTATCTCCCAGTGGCTTACCCCACTTAGACTCTCATGGGGATTTGTGGTGTCAGACAATGCCAGTAACATTGTGCGGGCATTAAATATGGGCAATTTCCAGCACGTCCCATGTTTTGCCCACACCATTAATTTGGTGGTGCAGCATTACCTCAAGAGTGACAGGGGTGTGCAGGAGATGCTTGCGGTGGCGCGCAAAATTGCTGGACACTTTCGGCATTCAGCCAGTGCCTACCGCAGACTAGAGGCACATCAAAAAAGCATGAACCTGCCCTGCCATCACCTCAAACAAGAGGTTGTGACGCGCTGGAACTCCACCCTCTATATGCTGCAGAGGATGGAGGAGCAGCAAAAGGCCATTCAGGCCTACACAGCCACCTACGACATAGGCAAAGGAGTGGGGATGCGCCTCAGTCAAGCGCAGTGGAGACTAATTTACGTGTTGTGCAAGGTTCTGCAGCCATTTGAACTTGCCACACGAGAAGTCAGTTCCGACACTGCCAGCTTGAGTCAGGTCATTCCCCTGATCAGGCTGTTGCAGAAGCAGCTGGAGAAAGTGAGGGAGGAGCTGGTAAGCCATTGTGATTACACCAAGCATGTAGCTCTTGTGGATGTAGCCCTTCGTACACTTTGCCAGGATCCGAGGGTGGTCACTCTTTTAAAGTCAGAGGAATACATTCTGGCCACCGTGCTCGATCCTCGGTTTAAAGCGTATGTTGTGTCTCTGTTTCCGGCGGACACAAGTCTACAGCGGTGCAAAGACCTGCTGGTCAGGAGATTGTCCTCTGAAGAGGACCGTGACATGCCAACAGCTCTACCCTCATTTTCTTCCACATCTATGGCTGCGAGGAAAAAGCTCAGTTTTCCTAAAAGAGGCGCTGGCGGGGATGCTGATAACATCTGGTCCGGACTGAAGGACCTGCCAACCATTGCAGACATGTCTACTCTCGCTGCATTGGATGCTGTCACAATAGAAAAAATTGTGGATGATTACTTTGCTGACACCATCCAAGTAGACATGTCAGACAGTCCATATTGTTACTGGCAGGAAAAAAAGGCAGTTTTGAATAGAGATGGGCGGGTCCGGTTCTCCGAGAACCGAACCCACCCGAACTTTGGGTATCCGAGTACCGAGCTGAGCAGCTCGGTACTCTCCCGCCCATTCCGAATCCAAATCGAGGCCGAACGTCATTGTGACGTCGTCGGATCTCGGGACTCGGTTCTCGCGATACTTCAACTTTATAAATACACGCCTCCACAGCAATCCATCGCCATTTGACAGAGGGAGAGAGCAGGGTGTAGTCATAGGCTAATTAGAGCAGGGACAGAGAATACCATATTGTTCTTGCAATTGCTCTAACCAAAATCGCTAGTGCAGAGAGGAGGATAGAGGTTTATTATTTTTTCTTCATATTTGGCACTCCCCAGCGCTTTTGGGGTGTCCCCCATAATTGTGCATTAATATTTCTGGCTGTCAAAAGTCATATCTGTCAGCAGTATCTACTAAATAATTTGTAGCACACCTCAGTGTTTTTGGGGTGTCCTCCCTAATTGTGCATTAATATTTCTGGCTGTCAAAAGTCATATCTGTCAGCAGTATCTACTCAATAATTTTTAGCACTCCTCAGTGTTTTTGGGGTGTCCTCCCTAATTGTGCATTAATATTTCTGGCTGTCAAAAGTCATATCTGTCAGCAGTATCTACTCAATAATTTTTAGCACTCCTCAGTGTTTTTGGGGTGTCCTCCCTAATTGTGCATTAATATTTCTGGCTGTCAAAAGTCATATCTGTCAGCAGTATCTACTCAATAATTTTTAGCACTCCTCAGTGTTTTTGGGGTGTCCTCCCTAATTGTGCATTAATATTTCTGGCTGTCAAAAGTCATATCTGTCAGCAGTATCTACTCAATAATTTTTAGCACTCCTCAGTGTTTTTGGGGTGTCCTCCCTAATTGTGCATTAATATTTCTGGCTGTCAAAAGTCATATCTGTCAGCAGTATCTACTCAATAATTTTTAGCACTCCTCAGTGTTTTTGGGGTGTCCTCCCTAATTGTGCATTAATATTTCTGGCTGTCAAAAGTCATATCTGTCAGCAGTATCTACTCAATAATTTGTAGCACACCTCAGTGTTTTTGGGGTGTCCTCCCTAATTGTGCATTAATATTTCTGGCTGTCAAAAGTCATATCTGTCAGCAGTATCTACTCAATAATTTTTAGCACTCCTCAGTGTTTTTGGGGTGTCCTCCCTAATTGTGCATTAATATTTCTGGCTGTCAAAAGTCATATCTGTCAGCAGTATCTACTCAATAATTTTTAGCACTCCTCAGTGTTTTTGGGGTGTCCTCCCTAATTGTGCATTAATATTTCTGGCTGTCAAAAGTCATATCTGTCAGCAGTATCTACTCAATAATTTTTAGCACTCCTCAGTGTTTTTGGGGTGTCCTCCCTAATTGTGCATTAATATTTCTGGCTGTCAAAAGTCATATCTGTCAGCAGTATCTACTAAATAATTTGTAGCACACCTCAGTGTTTTTGGGGTGTCCTCCCTAATTGTGCATTAATATTTCTGGCTGTCAAAAGTCATAACTGTCAGCAGAATCTACTAAATAATTTTTAGCACTCCCCAGTGGTTTGCGCTCAGAATGGATTCAAAGCAGTCCACATATGATCTAAATGAGCAACCAGGTTCTGTCACCAGTCCTGATGTTAGTGTTCCCAGTACGTCATCTGGCCAAGGCGATGTCAAACAACAGAGTGTTTTCAAATTAGTGCAAAAAACAAAAACCCCAAAAAATTTTACTGTATTGAAGCGAAAAAGAAGTGTAACTGAGCAAAAGTTAAGTGACGATAAAAAAAAAATTGCAAGCATGCCATTCTACACACGCAGTGGCAAAGAGAGAATGAGGCCTTCACCTTTGGCTATTAGTGGCAGATCCCAAAAAGTTACCCAGCCTACAATTGGTGCACAACTACTGTTACGCGTCAAAGCCGAGCTGCAAGATAACAGTGAGGCATTACAGGAGAATATTTGCTCTGATTCACAAATGACAACAATCCCTGTGGAGAGTCCATCCAACAGTGGGATGTCTAATCGTGACCATTCTGTTAGTCTACCCATAAAGAAGGGCCCTTTCAGCAGTTCTGCTGATGTGTGCCTGAACAGCCCGAGTGTAGCCGGTGATACACCAAGTGAGGATGACACTTTGTCTTTAGAAGAGGATGTGGGGGAGATTTGGGTATCCGACGATGAGGATGCGGTTGATTGTGTAAGTCCTGCAGCAGTGTGGCACCAGTGGGAGCAGTTCTGGCATGTGAGGTTCTGGCACCAATATGCACTTTCCAAACACAAGCAGGGATGACGCAGGGGGCAGACCACAACAGTTTGACATCTGGGCTGGTTTGAAGGATTTGTCAAAAAAATGTGTGACCTTGACCATAATTCCAACCAATCCTACTATTAACATGCAAAGGATGGTGGAGGGCCTATCAGGGATTAAACTGTATTTTTCATAATTTTCACTAATAATGTTTGGGTGTAATATACACCCAAAGACGAGTGCTCAATTGCTAAGAGTCATTGATGGAGAGGAAGACAAGCAGGCTTGTCTGTAGAATTTGCAGGCAAATTGTGCTGCGTTATATAGGTAACACCCAAAGAGAAGAGCTCCATTGCTCCATTGCTAATTGTAATTGCTGAAATAGAAATAATAGGGCTGACAGTCTTGGTCTAAATCTGCAGTTACATTTTATTGTACCATAGCTCATTGCGAAACTGGAGAGGTGGCAGGGTTTAGTGATAATCTTCCTCCAACAATACTAATTTATCCCAATATCCCAATATCATAGAAGTCTGTGTAGTATGATGTAATTGCTGATAATGGCCTTCCAAAGGGAATGACTAGTTGATTTTAGGGCAGAGCTGTCACGGTTTTTGGGCAATTCTTTTACAGCACAGCAAATATCAAAATGTTTAGCGGACTCATCTGCATCACCACTGGGTGTCTTGGGAAAGCAATTTCTTTTATTACAAGCAGTTGCCAGAGAAACTGAAGGAGAAGACGTCCCAACAAGATGTTGATAAGTCTGGGATCCTTGCAAAGAAAATTAAGTATTTCATCTACAATTAAAATATAGTTAGCACATTTACTTTGTTTTATTGCACACTATAATTTTATGTAGCACCTTTTCAAAATCTATTATTAAGGCAATCACTTGACTCAAGCTAACTGTGTCTGCACTTTCTTCACAGGTAACTACTTCGCTGGACTAAAGTATATTCCCCTCAAATGCTAGTCTTCTTGCAGCTGCTGTATTCTCCTACATGCTGTTGCAGAAACCACAAATTGACCCTAAATGTTTATGGACACAAACAGCATCTCCTGCATGTCATTTTTCAAAAGTTCTGTAACACCAAGTTGATAGTGTGTGCAAAACAGGAAATGTGATGGAATTCAGCCCCGCTGTAATGCTGGACCAATATTGGGGTCGTAATCAGAAATGACATATCCTCAGGAGACTCCAAGCAGGATTAGCCATCTTTCAATGACATCCCTTAGTTTTTGGAACAGTTTGTCAGCTGTATGCCTCTTAGTGAAGCTGCTGATACACAGAGTAGCCTACTTCTCAAAAATGTGATGCACCTGGGTACATGCTGCTGCTGTCCATGCTGGGGAAGGCGAAAGACCAACCCAGTGGGCTTTCACAGTCATATAATCTTTTGTTTGCCCAGTTCCGCTTGTACACATATCTGTGGTTAAGTGTACAGTGGGTAGAATACCATTTTGTCACCCAATAATGACATTTTTAGGAACTTTCCGGTACAGGAGAGAATAAGCTTTTCTAGTAAAATGGTATAGTGATGACATTTGCTAACAGGGACATAACACCTCAATTAAATGTCTTAAACCAACTGTATTAATAGTGGACATTGGACACAGATCTAACGCTAGCATAGTACCCAGGGCGTCTGTGATCCGCTTTGCGACTGGGTGACAGGTTTCATTCTTGCTTCCTCTTGCAGAGGATTGTTTACTTGCCAATTGTTGGGGGGGAAGATTGCAGGTGCTGGGATGTAGATGAGAGAAGGGAGGTAGATTATGCTGGATTGCTTGTTGTTAATTTTTTTTTAACCAAAGTTTCTGATTTTCCCAACAGTTTGCCAATAACTCGCTGAAAAATGACGAAACATGGATGAGGATCCCAGATGGTTAAGGTCCCTACCTCTACTGAGTGTGGCTTTCAAAATGTTACAAATGGATAGACAACTCTTGCCAGGATTCGTGTAAAAATAATTCCACACTTAAGAGGTGGATTTTTGGTCTTATGCCCAGGCATGACAATGGCCTTTTTGTTATCACTGGCAAGAACTGCAGCAATTTTTCTTTTCAAGTGTATGAAAATCATATTGTGACATAGGAGGTGTTCAAAATTGAATAAAAAATGACTGGAAATTAGTGTTACTGAGGTTAATAATAATGTAGCTACAAAATAATACCTAAATTATGTTATTTTAGCACCAATAAATGTAATTTTTATAACAAATTGCAAAACAAAACCAAACAAAACCAAAACCAAAACCAAAACACGCAATGGCGGTTTTGCAAAACCAAAACCAAAACCAAAACACGACGGTAATCCAGATCCAAAACCGAATCCAAAACCAAAACACGGGGGTCAGTGACCATCTCTAGTTTTGAAGCCCCTGTACAAACTGGCTCTATTTTACCTGAGTTGTCCCCCCTCCAGTGTGTACTCGGAAAGAGTTTTTAGTGCAGCGGGGAACCTGGTCAGTGAGCGGCGAAGGAGGTTGCTTCCTCATAACGTTGAAAAAATGATGTTTATAAAAATGAATAATCAATTCCTCAATGAAGTACAGCACTGCCCTCCAGATAGTACAGAGGGACCTGTGGTTGTGGAGTCCAGCGGAGACGAATTGATAATGTGTGATGAGGAGGAAGTACACACTGTAGGGGTGGAGGAATCAGAGGTTGAGGATGAGGACGACATCTTGCCTCAGTAGAGCCTGTTTAGTCTGTACAGGGAAAGATGAATAGCTTTTTTGGTGTGGGGGCCCAAACAAACCAATCATTTCAGCCAAAGTTGTTTGGTAGGCCCTGTCGCTGAAATGATTGGTTTGTTAAAGTGTGCATGTCCTATTTCAACAACATAAGGGTGGGTGTGAGGGCCCAAGGACAATTCCATCTTGGAACTTTTTTTTTTGCATTATATGACCAATCAACAGTCGTTTGCCATGTTCAAAAAGTAAAACCAAATTTAAACAAATTCAAGAAATTAAACCAAAAGTAAAATGCCCTGTCATAATTTAAAACAAGAGATATTGACGTGCTCTAAAACTACTGTATTGTTGTTTATATTTTATAAACACTACACTTGAAAGCTTGAGTCTTTCAATGAAAAAGTAACTCTCCATTGCACGAATATTTGCAACAGGGACAATTTTAGGGTTAAGAAAGTCAACTAATAACACTTCGACGCTGTCTGTCTTTATAAACACTACACTTGGAAGTTGGAGGAGGTATTGTGGCCCCGGCACCAAATTTACTACCGGGGCCACTCAACTGTGCAGTCCATATTTAGGTGTATCAGATATTAAACAACGGTGACAGTTGATGCCCAATTTTTTAATTATATTGTTGGCGCTGTAAAAAATTGTGTTCCGGGCACACCACACTACGCAGTCCATACCCTTTTTTGGTGGAATTCTGACCCGTGGAGGGTTTTTTAATTATATTGGGGCCTCGGTACCAAATTGTGTACCGGGGCCACCACACTACGCAGTCAAGAAAGATAGATGCGTATTATAGATAAAGTACATTCAGTGTTGTGGGGCAAATTGAAAAATATTCAAAATGCACTGACATTATCAAAAACAAGAGGTTTTCACATGCTGAAACTCCAACATGTATATGATGGAGAGGATGGAGGAGCAGCCGTATGTGCAGTGTAATGCAGACCTGTTGAAGGTTTTCTATATATTTTATTGTGGTGCCCAGTGCCCACTACACTACGCAGTCCAGATACTATTTTTGGGTGTAATTCAGACCTGTTGAATGTTTTCTATATAATATATTGTGGTGGCCAGTGGCCAGTCCTCTACGCAGTCCAGATACTATTTTTGGGTGTAATGCAGACCTGTTGAAGGTTTTCTATATATTATATTGTGGTGGCCAGTGGCCAGTCCTCTACGCAGTCCAGATACTATTTTTGGGTGTAATTCAGACCTGTTGAAGGTTTTCTATATATTTGTTATTGTGGTGCCCAGTGCCCACTACTCTACGCAGTCCAGATACTATTTTTGGGTGTAATTCAGACCTGTTGAAGGTTTTCTATATATTATATTGTGGTGCCCAGTGCCCACTACTCTACGCAGTCCAGATACTATTTTTGGGTGTAATGCAGACCTGTTGAAGGTTTTCTATATATTTTATTTTGGTGCCCAGTGCCCACTACTCTACGCAGTCCAGATACTACTTTTGGGTGTAATTCAGACCTGTTGAAGGTTTTCTATATATTTTATTGTGGTGCCCAGTGCCCACTACTCTACGCAGTCCAGATACTATTTTTGGGTGTAATTCAGACCTGTTGAAGGTTTTCTATATATTTTATTGTGGTGCCCAGTGCCCACTACTCTACGCAGTCCAGATACTATTTTTGGGTGTAATTCAGACCTGATGAAGGTTTTCTATATATTATATTGTGGTGGCCAGTGGCCAGTCCTCTACGCAGTCCAGATACTATTTTTGGGTGTAATGCAGACCTGTTGAAGGTTTTCTATATATTTTTTATTGTGGTGCCCAGTGCCCACTACTCTATGCAGTCCAGATACTATTTTTGGGTGTAATGCAGACCTGTTGAAGGTTTTCTATATATTGTATTGTGGTGGCCAGTGGCCAGTCCTCTACGCAGTCCAGATACTATTTTTGGGTGTAATTCAGACCAGTTGATGGGTTTTTAATTATATTGTGGGGAACACTCCTCTACGCAGTCCAGAAAGATACCTCGTTGCAACGTTTTGTACTAAAAATAAATAAATATTGTGAGGTGTTAGGTGTTCAGAATAGCCTTTAAATTAGTGGAAATGATTGTTATTGAATGTTATTGAGGTTAATAATAGCGTAGGAGTGAAAATAAGCCCAAAAACTTGATTTTTACACTTTTTAGTTTTTTTTAAAATAAAATCCGAATCCAAAACCTTAAATCCGAACCAAAACCTTTCGGCAGGTGTTTTGCGAAACATATCCGAACCCAAAACATCGAGAAAATCTGGATCCAAAACACAAAACACGAGACCTCAAAAGTCGCCGGTGCACATCCCTAATAAAAATACATTAATATAGACAAATAAAATACTCCAATTAAACCACAGTATTTATATTATGAGGCATTGATTTCTATATACATACATATGGTATGGCATCAATTGAACATACATAAAAAAATCAGACAAACCTAGGTATATAGACCTGGACTAGTCTAGCTACTGGGAGGCAAATGGCAGTGGGTATAAATGCTGCATTGATCCAGATATAACACAGTCACTGATATCTCAATAAAATAATGTTCATAGCATACAAGTCCAGTAGATGGGAATTGGTATTTCTTTAAGTCTCTGCTAGTGCAATATAAATATTCAGATCACTGTCCACATATATCACATGGTTATTGCTGCGATGCTTTCAAATTTAACTTTGTTTACTTGCAGTTTCGATGTATATAGAGATGGTGGCCGGGTACCCAGTGTGCTGAAATCAGAGGATGTTTCCCGTGGTCCGTGCTTGTTACTGTTGGAGAGGAAGGTGCCTGCGTTCCACTGTGGAACGCATCTGTCCCTTCCTGTTCTCGCGTATGTCCAAAAGATGAATTGTATGCAAGTTGGGAGTCAGCTGTTTTCTTAGCTCCTCCCTAACAACAGAGGGGGCGTAGCTATAATGTGGCGGGGCCTACCGGTGGATAGTCCTGCTGCCCTGCAGGCCAGTCCGAGCCTGGATATGTGCCCAAGTGATGCCCCTTTAGCGACATGTGTGTACGTCATTGAAGGGGTGTTATTAGAGTAGGGGAGGCCCAGCGTTGATGAAGTGCTGAACATGCCCCCATGAGATGTGGCATGTGCCACCTTCTTATGCACGTATCGTCAAGAAGCGTACTCTAGCCGACTACAAATTCATACATATTAGGAGGTATATGGTCTGTTCAGTTTACACAGGCTAAGATTGATAGTGGAAGGAGTTGGGTCTCCCAACAGCACAGAGCAGTTATGTGAGGTTCCTTAGAAATTGATGAAGTAAGATTGTCGTATCCATATGGAATGAGAAGTTCATGCATCCAATTTGTTTTTGCAGTTCGTAATGCCATGTATTATTATCATATATTATGTAATACATTCCTTAAAGGGCTAGTAAACCTAAAATATAATCTATATGTACATATTTCTTAAGCACATTAAACCTTGAGATATTTGTATAATGAGAATAGTGCAGTTGACTTGGAATCTGAGTCTAGCAGTCAGATTAGAGTGATCGCTTCCAAGTTGGCTTCCTCTACACAAGACGACTGGGTTTTACTGCTGTGTGGGTTGAAGGAAGCCTGACCGGGATAGGGCATAAGTGCTGAATAAAAGTGTTTCTCCCAAGTAACCTGTTTTGTTTTTTGTATTTTTGCTTATTAGTGCCTGGTGCAAAAAAAATTAAAGCTAGAGGACCTGCTGTAAATGCAACCACTCTTCTGTTTTCTTCTATCTTAGGATCATGAATTAAATGGAGTCTTGCTCAATCCAGACAGGATCCTCTAATGCACATTTCAAAACCGCATATTCACACAGACACACACACACACACACACACACACACACAAAGACACACACACACACACACACACACATCGATCTCTGAAAATGTATATAATAAGCACTGACACCGTAGAGAACTAGATACTGTGCTCCTCTGCGGAGCAGCCTATACACATTCCCAGTGCTACTGTTGTATGATAAATTATGGAATCTTTTACAAAAAATATATTATTTTTCTGCATGGTGACTAGAAGTAGATTATATTTTATTATTGAAGTGATCTAAGTCACCTGCTTGTCAAATGATATATATGGAAACAATCAATATTGTGAAACAGTGCATCTCAGGTAATTGTGTAATACATTCTGCCCTGGCACTGACGGAGTCAGATGTCAAGTGAGGGGACTGCCAGCAATGTCACGGACCTGTATATGGCTCTCAGAAGTTGTTAATCTTTATTTAATAACATGTTGCAAAGAGAAATGATATGTGGTAACTTATATCAACCAATCAGACATCACATTTTATCTGTTCCTATATTCATATCTCACAACTTTTGAATTCCAGCAATAGAGCCATAGTGTGCACAATGTAGGTTCATCTCCACTAAAATATCCAACATCCAATGCATTACTGTGCAGAGTAACCGTGAATGGGTTATACCTCCCAATATTCCAACAGTTGGATGGCGGATAGACACCTCAAACCAGGACTGTCCTGCCTAAATCAGGACATTTGGGAAGTATGCCATATTTGTTGGGCTTTTATTACTGAACGTAACTTTCAGTACTTAATAATAAATGACAGTTACATCATTGGTAGCTAGAAGCCCTGACCCTGTAATAACATCCCATCTTAACCAATGCAAGGTCTATATAGAAACATAGTAACAAAGTTGATGAGGTTGAAAAAAGACACCAGTCCTTTAAGTTCAACCTATTTTGGATCTCCTGCGATCCCGCTCTTATATTTGAAATTGATCCAGAGTAAGCAACCGCCAATCTGTTTCAATTGTGAAAATCCCCCCAGACTCAATATTTTAGTGCTATTTTTACCCTATATCCACTATTATCCTTCATTTTAATTAACGGTTGTATCCCTGGATACACTTTTCCGCTAAAAATTTGTCTAACCCTTTCTTAAACATATCTATTGAATTTGCCATCACGACCTTCCCTGGCAATGAATTCCATATCTTGACTGCCCTTACTATATAAGGGCATATATATATTCTCCATAGTTTTAACAGTTGAATTTTCCTACACCAATTTCAGTAAATAATTATTAGTATACACTATTTCTACAACCCTAACATTGTACAAGGGTCTCTACAATTAAAATACATAGTGAACAGACATTCCATATCAATGCAAAACTTAAAAAGTAGAAAAGGGGCCTACTCAATGGTCAAATTACGGGAGAAAGGGAATGATGAACACAGAGGCCTGATGTAGAGTGAGTGCTACGCCAGCTTGTGTAGAGTGTCAGATAGCGGATGATGATGTTGGTCGCCAGCAATAGGGAACCTCCTGTGATTGGCTATTTGCGAATGCTCCGCTGATGCCTTTGTGTGCATGTTATGTTTTATTATTTGATGTAGAAGAGATAGCGAGTTGTTTCTCCGGTATAAGAGAGGTTTTTGAATTTTTATTGATGCCTAATAGCAAATTTGTATTTTGCAACAAAGCAAATAGTTATAAACATGGGCATAAGAGTGTGTGACGTATACCTGGAGTGAACCATGTACATATTGGGTGCAGACATGCACATATCTTGCGATAGATACAGAACTGCCAGCAATTGCAGCTTTTTTAATGAACGCAATTTGCACCTGCAATTTGGGGAGCAGCTAACTCCGCATTAGTCCCAAGGTGTGGGTTGTGCAGTGGAAGGACAGCTGACTTAAAGTGCAATGGCTAGAAACAGTGAAAGATTAAAACTACCATCGGCCAGAGCCAACTTAACGCATGAGCATGCTGGGCAGTTGCCTGGGGGCACCACAAGCATAAACTTGCCAACTGTTCAGTATATTATCCCGGAAGATTTATTCAAAGCCCTCAAACTCTCTTTATTAAAACGTTTAGGTGGACTAACCACCTCAGTATCAGCTGTTTTCTGTACATGCGATCTTGCTGTTGCGAATACATATCTTGACCTTGACGAAAAAACTACGTACACCTACTATTTGTACATAAGCAAGACAAAATCAACACACATCATTTTTTGAAGTCGTAAAGCTATATTAAAGTTGTTCTAGTGTTTTTGTCCGTAGCCTTCCCCTGCTACCTACTAAACGGAAATAATGAAAAAATGGAATGGAGCGCAATGAAGTTTATAGGCTATGACACGACAGTGTCTTCTATTCGGTTTTCTTTTACTTTGTTTTATTCCTGTGAGTGGTTGTGTAGGTAGTTCCCTAGTGCACTGCTTTTCCCAGGGGCCTGTAATGCTGTTAAGGGGCCCCTGTGATCGGCCCTTTGTGGTGCTCAGCAATGGTTCCACTCCAGTTATGTTTTAGGTATAATCACCAACTGCAAGAGTCATGATTCTTTACCATGCAGTACCATGCCGCACTGAACACTTTTTATAGATCTTATATTATGCTCCTCACACCATGGGGTATATTTACTAAACTGTGGGTTTGAAAAGTGGAGATGTTGCCTATAGCAACCAATCAGATTCTAGCTGTCATTTTGTAGAATGTACTAAATAAATGATAACTAGAATCTGATTGGTTACTATAGACAACATCTTCACTTTTTCATACCCGCAGTTTAGTAAATCTAACCTCAAGTCTTCTAAGATGCACAGTGCGAGTCTACTTAACAGACATACTGTACGTCAAACTCTAAATAAGTCTCAATGTTATTATGACTATATAAATTAAAGGTGAACTGATGTGGATAGTGGTACTCTAACGTCCACCGAGACAGGTCATGGCGTGCTGAGATGCAGCGGAATAGCAGCAAAGTGTTCCTGGAATCTATTGTAAAATGTTGGCAGTTATATAAAGCATTTGTAATAAATATGTATTATATACTACAATCTTTATGATAAAGAATGTGGTACAAATTACAGAAAAGCAGACTGCTTAGTATAATGGGAAAAGGAAAGTCACAGACTCACTGTTTTCTGGTTACTCCTCAGGCAGTTTTCAGCTTTGTGTGACATGAAATGACAGGACATAGATATGCACAATCTGTCTATTTGTTCTGTGTCCTAATCCCTTTCACTGAAATGACAATTTCCCCGTCTGTTTACATATTCCATTGTGACCCTTTCACAATTCATTCTGCGCGTGTTTTTCTAGAGCCTCACTTTTTTGGACTGCCTGGACAGACAAGTGTATAAAACATATACAGCTGACTTCTGAAAAAGTATGTATATATATATATATATATATATATATATATATGATGTAATCAGACATGATTTGCTTGGTAAACCATAGTAATGAACTGTAAATGCCTTATGAAAGAAGGTATTCACATGCAAAGAATTGTATTTATGTGCATATGTTCAGTCAGTAGCATTTATGTTAGGAGTAACAAGTGTTTATATTTACACCCCACAGTAGCATAGAGATGATGTACCGTATTTCCCCATGTATAAGGTGCTCCCATGTATAAGACACACCTTAATTTTGGGTCCGAATTTTTTTAAAAAAAAATATTACGGCAGCTGTCAAAAAAGGCAGGGAGAGTGTAATGCCCGGCTGCTCTTGTGATCAGAGCAGCCGGGCAGCACACTTTCCCTGCAATGCCCCCCCTCCCCCCCCGCTGCCACTGTACCTCTGTTCCCCTCCTTCTGGATGTGTGCATACCGCTGGCCCCCTCCTCCTGGATCCCCTCGCTGCCACTGTGCCTGTCCCCCTCCTCCTGGATCCCCCCATGCTGCCACTGTAACACTGCCTTGCTCCCCCTCCATCCCCCATGCTGCCACTGTAATGCTGCCCCCCCACTGCAACTGTAACGCTGCCCCTCCCCCTGCATCCCCGCCACTCCTGTATAAGATGCACCCGGGTTTTAGACCCAAATTGTTTGGGAAAAAGGTGCGTCTTATACATGGGGAATTACGGTATATAAAGTGAAAGATAACATAGAGATGTACTGCCACAGTGTAAGTAAATATTAAAATCACATTGCCCTATTTGTATACAATATAATAAGATAATGAAGTGTTATATACACAAGAGAGAATAGTATCTGGATAGTTATTAAAAAATCCAAAGGTCTAATTTTCAATATAAAATATAATTAAATACAAACACAAATGAAAAGTAAAAATTATTGTAATTTAAATACAAGCATATGTTGTTTTCAATAAAAAAAGGGAATCTTCGTTCCTGCAGTTGTGCAGCTGATAGTCATCATCATCATCATCATTGCATATAGATGCACAAGCCCCACAAAAGATGCTCCTTCTAAATTGTGTCAGAAGTACGTGAACACACACTCGGCCTACTCTTGCCCACCCCTTTGTTTCACCTCTCACGGTATAACGAGACACAAGTCCTCCATAGAGCACTATGCTCGCCATAAATAGGCAAATCCGAATATAATCTTGTTTGAAATGGCCCATGTATAAGTTGGCAAACCTAGGGATTAATGTAGTACCCATGGCAGTACCCAACACCTATAAATAGTATGTCGAGTCAAACAGAAAATAGTTGTGAGATAAAATAAAACTAATAGATGTCAAAAGGAACTCACATTGTATCTCTCTCAAAGTTGAATCTTGTCACAAAAACATATTAACAATGTTGTACACTTTTCATGAGGAATATTCGAATACAAGGACTCAACTTCACAAGTCAGAAAAAAATTAATGATCTTTCTATGCGACAGTTTGCATCAGCTCAAAAATTGTGTTGTGTCCTTGATATATGATAGAAGAGACACAACGTGAGTGTGCTAGAATTAATTAACAAAAAAGTTACCTTTGTCATGAGGGAATCCACACCCAAAATAACAGGATGAAACCTATTCAGAATATAGTGTGACCTTTTGCGAGCTACTATCTTAGGCTTTCAGCATGGAGTTCCTTCCTCTGCTTACACATACTTGAATACAATATATGTGTTTTGGATATAAGTGCACTATATATATTTTTTAGCAATATTTTGTCATTTTTATATTTCATCTTTTACATAATTTTTTGTTTGATCTATATTCTGTGCTCATATTTTCTTATCTAGTTCAAGGTTGAGTTTATCAGGAAGCTCAGTGTTGGAGCTGCAAATGTTGATAATTTTTTTGCGTTTTGAATATTAAATTCGATTAAGTTTGAAAATAATATACTATTTTTTTATTATTGCTTTATTGGTTTCTTATTTAGTCTTTATTGCAGGCTACATCAGTGGCAATTTGGAAACCTGATATTCATTACCCGTCCCACCAGTCTATTTCAATAAATCAAGACATTTAAAAATGGCTGAAGCCTTTTCTGTGCACGTCATACACACTGCTAAATGATCTCCACTCCACCAGCCCTGAGCTTCAGCGCAACTGAGGCAGGAACTGATTCTCTGTAAAGCGCTGCATATATGTTGGTGCTATATAAATATAGGTTAATAAGTATGGTGCAAAGTAGCAAATGCCCAAAATCACATAGCAACCAAGCAAACATCTGCTATCATTGTCTAACTTGCAATAAATCAATAAAAGGTAATTGCTGTATAATTGTTTTGCGTTACTGCACATTTGGTAGTAAATAACTCACAACTGTTTCTGTTCGGAGAGACCCCATCTTCTGTTTTTCCCAGTGCTGTAGCATTGCAAAGCTACAGCCGCCTACATATTCGGCTGATTAATAGCGTTATCAGTACAAATATGTCTGCCACAAGGGAATGTGAGCCCACAGACCAATAGGAAGTGTTTTCCTATTGGTCCACAGTGTCAAAGCTGTGCTTGCAAAAATACTAGGGTAAAATTTTTTGATAGCAGCCAATTAACCTACCAGTATGTTTATGGAGTGTGGGAGGAAACCGGAGCTCCCGGAGGAAACCCATGCAAACACGGGGAGAACATACAAACTCCACACAGATAAGGCCATGGTCGGGAATTGAACTCATGACCCCAGAGCTGTGAGGCAGAAGTGCTGCCCTTACTACTATATCATAATTACTATAATTTTTACATTTGCTAGGGGTGTTGCCTCAGAGCATGTGCACCTGAACATAAAGAAGACTACCACAGTCAACATAGTTACATGTTTATTGAACTTGATTTAATGATTCTGTTTTAATACATAATTACTTACTATACTACTGAGCAACAGTGTAAAGCAGCACATTTGCAGATTTTCAGTGCAAAACGCTGATTCTCTTAGGAAAACTGGGACACAGGTGAGCCCTGTACATTTCCTTTTAATGATTACAGTTATTAGTAAGTACAAAGATCAGACTGAATTTAGATCCTATTATAGTTTATTTTCTGCTGACATTTCCCATGTTTCTTACACACAACTATAGTCCACAAAACCACATACCCTCATTACCAATGATAAGAAATATATAGAATACTGCTCAAAATACAGGATTACACATAGTCCATCTGAGACCATACCCTGCACAATGCGCACTGTTCCCAATGCCGCCAGACCTGCAGCAGCCAGACGCCACTGCTGCTTACCTTATAGAGGCTGCAGAAGGAAGAGCATGGAAAATGATGACCAACAGCTAGATACATAAAGGGACAGGGGAGTGAGCAAATACTATCCAGCCCTATATACTCCAGTACCGCTGTCAGACACTGTGCTCCTCATACAGATGGGGACACTTATGGAAAAAAGGTGCTACAGGTAATTGGGCATAAAAAGGTGCTGTAACAAATAACAACCAATCAGATATTTCCTTTCATTTTCTTAAGCTATAATACAAAAAGACAGCTAGAATATGATTGGTTGATGACCTCTGCAGTATATTTCATTGAGGTCCCCCAGTGATTGCCAGAGTGCATGTTGATATGAGCATAGGTGGAAACTTCTGACCAATATATTTCGGCAGTGTATTATACTTGCTGAACAGGAGCAAGATTTAACATCATAGAAATGAAAAGAACCCTGTGGGGATGGGGTTTATTACAATATCTGTCTATAGTTCCCACCACATACCAGGTGCTGGTAATTACTGTGATGTTAATCCCTGCCCTTTGTCGGCAAGTGTCAGGATATGTGTCACTGAAGAACTGTCTCCACAAGGTCCTTGAACTATACAGCAAACTTATCAATTTTGGTTAATTTTATTGTTAAACCGCTGACTATAATTGGAGAAGGCCTGGACCCTGTTATAGCTCTGTTTTCCATTCTACTGGCTCATAAACATATGTTACAATATACCACTGAGTTCTGTGGCTCCTAAACAAACCTTATGTTAGATAATGATCCTATTGAGTTTGATAGGATCAGTATAAGCATAGTGGAAAGAACCAGGTTCATTCTGGCATATCTGGGGGACCTGTCTGGTCTTACAGAGATTCTGGTCTAAAGTTTGTACTTTAGCCAACACATTCCCTTCCACTGACCTCCCTTTTCAACCGCACTATGCCCTACTTCTGCTCCCTTTCCCAAACATTTTGAGGCATCTTCATAAGCTCCCCAGACACGTTCGAAGTGCGGCCACTTGTTTGATTGCTAGCTCTTAGAAAGACCAAAATCCTCCCTCTATGCAAGCCCTTAGAGCAAAGATTTGGTTCATCTACAAAATGGAACATATGACAAGTATCTTAAAGAATTGGACTGTTTCCTTTCTTAAAACTTGGTCTCCATTGACCCAATTTAATAGCGTGTCCTCCCTTTATTCCTAACTTTGTCCTAATTGTTATTGTCCACTGTTAAATCCTTCTCTTTTACTATTGCTACCTTGTCATCTGAGGGATCCCCTCACTCCCTATCTTTCACTCTTCTACGTCTTCTTTTCCATTCCTTAACTTTAAACATTAAACTAACTGAGCTGCACTTGTTGTTACTTATTGCTTTGAACTGTTACGTGTAGCCCTGTTGTTTTTTTAATATATATATTTCTTTTTTTACAGTTGAAGTTCTCAGTAAATCGTTTATTAAAAAAAATGATATAAGCATAGTGGAAAATGGGATCGTTAGGTATTTTCTATCACCTAAGCACATGCGGTCATCTTCTATCCACATAAGAAGACTGAAGTGAAGCTGCTAGTGATCAGCTTGCTTAGCCCACGAGCCAATCCACCAGATTCGGTAGCCAAATTGAACAATGATCCTGCCACTCAACTTGAGTGGCAGGATCAGCCTGTGTGTGAACACCGATACAGTAATTTTCAGTAGAGGTTAAGCCCCCTGTGACCTATATGATGAGTAATAAAGATGATTGTCTATTTTCCTCTCACCTATTTTATATTTACATCTTGGTCAATGTGGTTGTGCAGTCTATGTACCTTTTAGACCCACTTTCTCAGTTGCCCTTTGTCTTATTAGAATCAGAAAAGATCCTTGAATGAACACCAGTCACTAAGCAGTCACTAGACAGCCTCTTATGATCTTTAGTGAATTAACAACTTTACCTTTACCTTGCTGGCGTTTAAACCATTTTCCAGAGTATATTGAGTGGGAGTTGACCCAAACAGATAAGTTTTGTGCAATGAGCTTACACACTGCTTCCTGTTCAGTCAAACCCCCATTCTTTTCCAGAATCATGCCAGATAGAGAAGCACCACCGAGTAGTGTTTTTGAAAAATACCTATTTCTACAAATTAAACCATGCTGGACATATTTAATCAGGAATAAAAAAAACATTTAGAACAGGCATAGTTTTACACGGATTTTGGTACATTTTTATGTACCAGAAGTGCGTTTATCTGCTCTTTAGAGGGCAATGCTTTGAGTAGAGTGGAATTGTTTATAAGTAATTAGGCTTAGTCCTTCAATGTACAGAAAATAGGGGGACAGGGGGCACGCTAGCAACTCCCCTTTACTTGAAATCGTGCGTCTTTCCCTGTAATGACATGACAGGTAAAATGATCACTCTGCAATGCCCTTTGTCATTATAAATCATCATCATCATCATCACCATTTATTTATATAGCGCCACTAATTCCCCAGAGCTGTACAGAGAACTCACTCACATCAGTCTCTGCCCCATTGGGGCTTACAGTCTAAATTCCCTAACATACACACAGACTAGGGTCAATTTGTTAGCAGCCAATTAACCTACCAGTATGTTTTTGGAGTGTGGGAGGAAACCGGAGGAAACCCACACAAACACAGGAAGAACATACAAACTCCTTACAGATAAGGCCATGGTCGGGAATTGAACTCATGACCCCAGTGCTGTAAGGCAGAAGTGCTAACCACTTAGCCACCGTGCTGCCCACCGACACCGTGCTGCCCACAAATAGAGAGCTACATATAGGTCTAGGCTGTCCTGTGACTAATAGGAGGAATGGCAGCACGCTACATTGCGACACATACAGACCGGCGGGTTGGGTTTAGGGGTTATATTATTAAGAAACTAATCTCATGATTTATATAAATTGGCAAAATATTCAGCAGTGTGGCAAAGTGAGGAATTAGACATTATAGTACATATTACACATAAAATATAATAAAAAAGCAAGTAAAATAATGAACCAACTAAACAACAAAAACACTGGACAGATGTAAAGCATAATACGGACATGAAGAAGCAAATACAAGTATGCACATGTTAATGAGATGGCAAAAGACAAGAAGACAGAAGAAAAGAGGGACCTGGTTCTGGGAGCTTACAATCTAATTGAAAGGGACGTGGTTGAATTGGGTGGGGCGAGTTACATGCGTCCATTTGCGATTCAATATTGTTTACATAGGCACAGACCTAGCTCTTATTGCTGCTGAGGAGCGGATAAGTTTAAATTATGTTTTTCAACTATAAGATGGTAGAAAAAAAAATGAAGTCAAACTTTTTTTGCAGATCATCCTATTATCCATTTTTGGAATGTATATTACAAAATGAGGTGGACATCTCGTTCATGGCTTCAGAGATTTATCACTCAGCAAAAAACAATGAACAAGTAAACTTTATACATCCCATCATATAACATAAAGGTAACCACCCCCTCTAATGTATACATATTACATATGTAGAGGTAAGATAAACCAGCAATATTACACCACGCCACCTACCTAATTGATGTGTTACAAGGTATAGCACTTCAATTATAAAGCTCTTTCAGCAGTTTTTGCTTTATATGAATGGTTTTAGAAGCAGCCATGGAGTTAAACATCCCTCTCTGGCAGCAAGTGAATGCACGGCCTCTTTCTGCCACGTACTAGGAACATGGAAAGTCAGGGAAAGTTGATCATTCAGGATATTTTTTTTTAACTTAAAAAAACCCAAACTTACTGTGTGACTGGTGCACAGGCCTCTGATTTACCTCAGCTTGCAGCACGTCAATGAGAAGTTGAGTCAGCAGATTTCTTTGAGCATGTTTTCCACATTGATAAACCTGGGTTAGATTAGAGGATCATGTGAGGGTAGCACAGTAATCCACATACACAGTTGCTGCCCGAACTAGTTCTCCTGTACTCTGTGGGTCACCTCCAGCTGTCTGCTCGGAGAACTATGCCTTCAAGTGCCATTGTGACGTCATGACACTCTGGGCCTGATTCACCCTCAAACACAATGTGAACGCAACATGTGTTTTTTTTAAAAAAAAAAATAGGACATAAAGACATAAATTGTATGCCAGTATGCCTGTATTCAAGTAGAAACGTTTCCATCTGAATATGGGTACAAGTGTGTTCTGGCTGTACGTCACTTGCCGTATGCAGACAAACAGACAGAACACACTGCAGGATATGCACATGTATGTCAGGAATATTAAGTCCCATCGGAACAAATGCAACAAATTTTTTCTTATAAAATTAATTCATCAACTATTAATACTATAATCATTATTACAAATATATGTAACAAAAACATTTTTTCTTGTTTACATGAAATCAGAAAGTCCTTAACGTGTACTGTACATAAAATGCAATTTTTTACGTCTCTATTACTTGCAAACACATGTTCTGGCCTGCATACGTGTAGTCATCACTATCAGTCAGCACTTACAATTGCCCTGTAGGACGGATGTTTGTATGCTCAATCTCGGCACGCCCCACTGTATATTGCCTACGTGCATCCTACCCTTCCTGCCCCGCCTCAACCGTCAAGTTGTAGGCGGTCGCAAGTGTCATTTGCATTTGGAAATTAATTGGATGCGTTCACTGGTGTAAAGTCCATTTCTGAGCATGCTTATAACACTTTCACGTAAGATATGACACACAATGGGATTTCTGTTTTATAAGGCTAGGTATTATAGATTTGTGTTGTAAATGGCAACTTTTGAGGACTGAGGATATTTTGCAAGGTGTACCAGTGCAAATGGGGACAGGTCGCTCTTCACTGCTGCTGTTAACCTTGCAAACTCACTTCCGACTTGCACCATCTTGGAGCAGGAGGACATCACAACACATTTCTTGTCATTTCAACATAGTCTGTTACTCATTGAGGGTGCACGTAATGCACAATCTGCAAAAATATATGAATGTAAACAAACATATTTATAAAAAGTAAAAATAATTGCCACTAAAGGGAGCAGTGATCCCCCCTAACACAGGGACTATATGAAGCATAACTGACTGCCAACAACAATATATTTCTAAAAAATGGATACACTTAAATTAATGAGGGTGCATGACAGAGCTTGAACAACATGACTGACCGAAATATCTCCAGTACACTGACTGCAAGAACAACATTACATGGGCTAAAATATCTCTAGTCAGGGTCAGTCTGGGCCACCGGGATGTCGGGCTATCCCCCGGTAGGCCCCGACCCTGATCGCTCCCCTCTTTGTTGGTGGGGGGAGCAAGTAACTTTTAAAAAAATAAAATACTCACGTGACCACGGCGCTCCCCGACTCCTCTCTGCTCCATTCGCACTGAATGTCGGGCATGACATCATCACGCCTGATATTCAGTGAGGAGTGGCGCAGAGAGGAGTCAGAAAGAAGAGAGAAGACAGAAGAAGAGAAGAAAGAAGCCAATAGAAAAGGTAAGTGCAAGAACGTAAGCAAGTGGGAGTAAAGGCAGCATGGCAGAGAGTGAAGGGGGAGCACAAGCAGCATGGCAGAGAGTGAAGGGGCAAAGGCAGCATGGCAGAGAGTGAAGGGGGAGTAAAAGCAGCATGGCAGTGAGTGAAGGGGGAGCACAGACAGCATGGCAGAGAGTGAAGGGGGAGTAAAGGCAGCATGGCAGAGAGTAAAGGGGGAACACAGACAGCATGACAGAGAGTGAAGGGGGAGTAAAGGCAGCATGGTAGAGAGTGAAAAGGGAGCACAGACAGCATGGCAGAGAGTGAAGGGGCAAAGGCAGCATCGCAGAGAGTGAAGGGGGAGTAAAAGCAGCATGGCAGCGAGTAAAGGGGGAGCACAGACAGCATGGCAGAGAGTGAAGGGGGAGTAAAGGCAGCATGGCAGAGAGTGAAGGGGGAGCACAGACAGCATGGCAGAGAGCAAGGGGCAAAGGCAGCATGGCAGAGAGTGAGATGGGGCAAAGGCAGCAGGGTAGAGAGTGAGAAGGGGCAAAGGCAGCATGGCAGAGAGTGAAGGGGGGAATTTGCTGGCGCTATATAAATAAATGTTGATGATGATGATGATGAAAGCAGCATGGCAGGGAGTGAAGGGGGGCCAAAGCAGCATGGCAGAGTGCGAAGGGGGAGTAAAAGCAGCATGGCAGCGAGTGAAGGGGGAGCACAGACAGCATGGCAGAGAGTGAAGGGGGAGTAAAGGCAGCATGGCAGAGAGTAAAGGGGGAACACAGACAGCATGACAGAGAGTGAAGGGGGAGTAAAGGCAGCATGGTAGAGAGTGAAAAGGGAGCACAGACAGCATGGCAGAGAGTGAAGGGGCAAAGGCAGCATGGCAGAGAGTGAAGGGGGAGTAAAAGCAGCATGGCAGTGAGTGAAGGGGGAGTAAAGGCAGCATGGTAGAGAGTGAAAAGGGAGCACAGACAGCATGGCAGAGAGTGAAGGGGCAAAGGCAGCATCGCAGAGAGTGAAGGGGGAGTAAAAGCAGCATGGCAGAGAGTAAAGGGGGAGCACAGACAGCATGGCAGAGAGTGAAGGGGGAGTAAAGGCAGCATGGCAGAGAGTGAAGGGGGAGCACAGACAGCATGGCAGAGAGCAAGGGGCAAAGGCAGCATGGCAGAGAGTGAGATGGGGCAAAGGCAGCAGGGTAGAGAGTGAGAAGGGGCAAAGGCAGCATGGCAGAGAGTGAAGAGGGGAATTTGCTGGCGCTATATAAATAAATGTTGATGATGATGATGTAAGCAGCATGGCAGAGAGTGAAGGGGGGCCAAAGCAGCATGGCAGAGAGTGAAGGGGGGCCAAAGCAGCATGGCAGAATGTGAAGGGAGGCCAAAGCAGCATGGCAGAATGTGAAGGGAGGCCAAAGCAGCATGGCAGAATGTGAAGGGGGGCTAAAGCAGCATGGCACAGGGTGATGAAGGGGTGCCCAGAGAAAGGGGGGATCAAAAGCAGCATTGCACAGTGTGATAAAGTGGGGCCAGGAGAAGGGGGGGACAAAAGCAGCATGGAGGGCGCAGTGTGATCATAAGGAGGCACAGCATGGTGAATAAGGAGCACAGTAATGTGTGCCTGGTAGGTGGTTTTCTAACTAATGGGTGCTATTTTGTTTGTGGGGGGTGATGGTGGGGCAATTTAATTTTATAACGGGACCTATTAATTTAAGATGGGGTGGTTTGGGGGCTATTAATTGAATGCGGGGCTGAGTTTGAGGAGTATGATGTCTATTTATTAAATGTGAATATGAATTATTTAATGTCAGTGACGGTTGCGGGAAATAGATATATTTATTATATGTAAATGCTATTAATTTATTGCTGGGGCTGTCTAGATGGAGGGAAGTAGGTTTATTTATTAAAGGGGAATACTATTACTTTAATGTTGGGGCTGGAGGAAGGCCTAAGTATTAATTGTGGGTCCAACTGATTTAACGCCAGGGCTGGATGGAATTTTCTAAATGTACCCATTTTTTCTTCCAAATAGGGCCCCCAACATTCCAGGATCCAGACAAGCCGCAACTAAAGAAACCTGCAGCCACAGGTGGTGAAAGTGACAAGAACAGGTAGGACAGTCTGTGAAATGTTCTGAGTCTAGTGGGACAATCCTGATTTTTGGTGACTGTTATGCCCAATGTAAGGGGCAGGTCTAGACTGTGAACTCTTCATATACACACTGCATTCTTTATATATTACACTATGGTGCTAACTGTCCTTCGTGGGCTGACCACTCCCCCTCTAGTGTCTGGTCTAGCCTCTTTGAGGGCTGGCCACACCCCCTCTGGTGGGCATCTAGCGTTGCAGTCCCCCGGTGGGACCTTCATGCCCCAGTCTGACACTGTCTCCAGTACACTGACTGCAAAAACAACATTACACTGGCTAAAATATATCCAGTACACTGACTGCAAGAACAACATTGCACTGGCTAAAATATCTATTGTATGTTACACGCATTGTAGTCAATCTGTCAACACAGATCCTGTCAACTGCCAGACTTTTGACACCAAGATGTCGACAGTCAGAAATGCAAGACAGGTTCAATGTGTCTACGAGGTTAACATGGTGACATTGAGACTGTCGATGGATAGTAAAGTCGACAGTCACAATGTCGCCATCCAAACGGCAATGTCATTGCCAGCCGCTGGACCTGCTGTGCATATTTTCACTTGACGGGAGAATAAATTTACTATATCGAGAACAATAAAGAGATTACAATCCTTCAATAACCAGTTTTCCATTTGCACAACAGAAAATGTGCTGGGGCCAATCCTTTGACCCATACTTCCTGAGATTGCCTATCATGTCTTGGCCGTACCTATAACACATCTATTAAACTTGTCACTTTCTCAAGGAACATCCCCGAAACTGTGGAAGACCGGACATTTTATCTTATTGTCTAAATTTAGACTATTAAAACTTCTGGAAATATTGTGAGTATACAGCTGAAATCCTTTATCGATAATATTAGCCTGCTAAACCCAATGCAATCTGGCTTCAGAACTCAACATGGAACAATTAGGGCTGTGGTCACTGTGACTATTGACCACAAACTAAAGAACAAGTTTCTCTGCACTATTTTCTAGACCTAAGTAAGGCCTTTGCCACTGTTGACCACAGCCTCCTCCTTTCACTATTAAAAGCTCTTGGTCTAGAGTCTAGATTCTACTTCTTCCGTTGTTACCTCTCTATCTGGCACCAAAAGATCAAAGCTAAAGGTGAATTTTCTTCCTCAAATCTGTTACCACGAGATAGTTGCCTATCCTGCCTCTCAAATGGAAAAAAATAACAAAATAATTAAAATGTTTAAAAGAAATGCCCTCCCAGGTCCTCTGGGGGGCATACAAACAATCAAGTTCCTGTAGTCAGCATTGGGCACCACCTGGTACCCCTGGCCGTTGGGTGCCATGAAAATAAAGTAACTCTTACACCCCCTTGTATTTAATAACTGTGCTCCTTTGTATGCGTTACTCTGTGATCTCTGATGGATATTTTGCTCATCTTACACTATCTCCGTTTTTCCCATCGTCCCTGAATCAGGGTATAACTTTTCTCCGAGCCATCTACGTATCTATCGCTCTAAATCTCACTGTGCCTCGCTTACCTATTCCTTGTCTACTTACAGCATTTCTTTCCTTCCTAGTATTATCCCGGCTATCTTGTGTGATTTGCACTGAAGAATGTTTTGCATCCCTACAGAAACAAACTCCCCCAACTAATGCCCAGGTCTCAGGACACATGCCCCCCCATTGATGTGCCTGGGTCCCTCTACAACTGACTAATTATGTCACGTCATTTGAAGCATCTGCCTTCACTAGGCTGCCTATAATGCATTTACTGTACAGGAATATTAATCCATGTATGTTATATATGTTACAATGTTTAATGACATGTTACCCCATTATTAAGTACTATATATTGAAAAACACTAGGTGGCATATATGTTTTGTAAAAAGGACTGTACATTAAGCATATTGATGGCTTTAATAACTGATATTTTATCATTAATATGGTATAGAGCTTGATACAAATAATGGCATATTTTCTTAAACTATGGGATGACACTTATTTAAGTTTATTACTGTATTTAATAGTATTTTGTATCAATAAAGTGGGGTATTATTATGTTTGAGTACATTTTTACATGATCATTCAGGAAATTATATTTGTTATGGTGTGGTGGATTCATAATTATTACCATTAAGTTTTCTTTAATATGTTATCTTGTTACCTTCAGTCGTTATTTCTTTATGAAATCATAAACTATTTCAATCTGGTGCTTGTGATTGAATATATGCTATTACAGTATATATATATCTAATATATAAATGCTTAGTGGCGTCTGTGTGTGTGTGAAAAAAAAAACAAGTTGCAGCGCCACCTGCTGGGCAGAGTTATACACTGACCTACTAAATTCTGTGTGTGGGAAAAAAATTCAAAAAGGGCTGAAATTTGGTAGGGCTCAAACTCATTTTCATGAGGTAATTTTACCTCATGAACACACATGTGTAGAGGCGTGCATTCGTGTGTGTGTGTGTGGAAAAAACTATTTTCTCAGAAAGGGCTCATCAAATTGACCTGAAATTTGGTATACTGACATTATTTGACAAAAAAATTAGAATAGTCAAGTCAGTTAACTTCCATCATCCCCCCTTCCCCCCGTGGGAGGGGTAGTAAAGGCTACATTTACGAGTTGAGGGGTCAAACTCATTTTCGTGAGGTAATTTTACCTCATGAACACACATTAAAAAGGGCGCTTGCGTCGGGAAGTAACGATCTTCCCCTGAGGAGGCCTGGGCTAGGCCCAAATGCATGACAAGAACCTTTTTAAGACCTTAAGTATCTTGATTTGACTAGAATGCATGAGTATCATGCACGGGTTAACTTGTATATATATATATATATATATATGCAGGGCCGCCGAGAGGGGGGAGGAGCGGGTACTAATTACCCGGGCCCGGGCATGCCAAAGGCCCGGCCCGCACCAACATTTTTGTTTTGTTTTGGGGTTTTATTCAAAACTATTTTTTTATTTTTTTTTTGGCAGCGGGTGGGGGCTCGATCGCTGGTGGGGGGAGCAGGGTAGTAAAAAAAAAAGATATTCATACTCACGTGATCGCGGCGCCGGCGTCCCTCCTCTCTGCTGCTCTGTGCTCCATTCAGACAGTCTGGAGCAATGGAGCACAGAGCAGCAGAGAGGACCAAGAGAGAAGAAAAGGAAAAGGTAAGTAAAGGGAGGAAAACGGGGGGTTGGGGGTCTGTCATAGAGGGGTTAAAAAACAAGGGGGGGCTGTCATAGAGGGGTTAAAAAACGAGGGGGGGCCTGTCATAGAGGGGTTAAAAAAACGAGGGGGGGCCTGTCATAGAGGGGTTAAAAAAGAGCCTATTAATTTTGATGTGTTAGCCACGCCCCAATGGCGCATTTGCCACGCCCCCAAATGCATGACCACACATCCGAAAAATTTTGCGCCGCCGTCAGGCGTCGCAATTTTTTTTTACCATACTCGACTATAAGGGGGTTCCCATTAATTTGTTGTACCAGGGCCCTGAATTCCTCTTGGCAGCCCTGTATATATGCCATTACAGTATGCTAGGCTCAAAAAAGAGGTTTAATTGGTGCTGAGTACAACAGTCTCCTGTTCTGTGTTTTATGTTGTGTTTCTGCTTTGCTAGTGGTTCTGCTCTTTATCGTCAGTATGTCTGTGTTTCTATGTCTGGATCTGTGTCCCCATAACGAATATTTCACCCACTTTCTTATATTGAATTATGTAGGGCTAACATTATAAAAGAAACTTGCTGAACTCTCAAGACTAATTTAAGGAACTTTCATTAAAAATTCTCTAGTTTCATGATGGATTTATAACAGATTAGCAGAAATGTATATATACAAAAGTAATGTACCAATTCTCCAAAACATGTATGAACTATTGATATAGGTAAAGCCACAAATGACTGCCTCTTTTCCCCAATTTCCAAAAAAATAGATACTATAATTGTCAATATTGGGAAACTTTATTCACTACAGGAAACATATAACAGCAGAGCTGTACAGTAAAATAGAAAATTGTATTGATTTTTGTTATATTAAATTGTAAGAAACAGCGGCTTAGCATAATAACAAAAATATTTTAGTATACAAAACTTCTTTCACACTTCCTTTGTATCATATTTCTTTTTTCTTTTGCTGGTTTTAGTGCAGTTATAAATCTGTAAAAGAAAAAGGATAATTATTTTAATTAAACAAAAGAAATGTATGTTTTAATATAAAGCTGAAAAATGATGCAGTGCATCACAGTTGTATACAATCTGTTTTCACTTTCGGGAATAGTTTGAACTATATTACTATGTGGTAGCACCTCCCCTTAATATATAAATGGGAATTTTCCATAAACTGAGAGAAAATAAATAAATCTGGGAGTGGCATAAAATAAACTGATAATTGTCATATAATTGGGGCAGTTATTTCTCTTTTGCTATTGTGAGTCTACGTAGAGTACAAGCATCCATTCAGCTATGAATAGATGCTGTTCTTCAGCACCATCAGAATTACACAGCAGCCCATCATCATCATCATTTATTTATATAGCGCCAGCAGATTCCGTAGCGCTTTACAATTGGGAACATACAACAAAACAATACTGGGTAATACATACATACGTAGAGGTGAGAAGGCCCTGCTCGCAAGCTTACAATCTATGGGACCTATTTGAATGACTTTGTCATTTTTAGTACACAATGGATTTGTCATCTAAATAGGCTGAGGACGGTGTATCTTTCCCTAAGACAAGCAGGTCTGACAGTCAACATTAAGAAATGTGTGTTTGCAAAGCGACAGCCCAGTATTTAGCTATTTCATGGGTAATGGAGATGTAAAACCACTTATGGGGAAGAAAAAAAAAAGGATCTGTTTTCACTTTTTTTTTTTTTCTCAAAGGGTTTTTATTAAGTTTTTAGTAAAAGAATATGTAACAAACATAGCAGTTACCACAGAGTACAGTGCATAATGTAGATCCAATAAATCAGTCAGAACTGCCCATAAACAATCAAACAAGTAACAAAAAACAATAACACAGGAAACACTGTTTTCACTTTTGAGGTATGGCATTGGCAATGTATTACCAGAGCTTCATTCTTCATCAAAAGTGACGGCATTAATGTTAAAAAAGAGATGTGAGACTGTGCAGAAGTACAACTTATATAAAATACCTGCTGTGTTCCTGTTTTTATAATGTATGTCAATAGACCATCTGAAGAGGGACAGTTTGCTGTTTTTCCCAAAAAATGTCTATATCATATATCCTGTTTTATGCTAACTGTTCCACTTAAACTCAGCCATAAAGAGCACTGATCAGAAGATAACCATAGTGTACATTTAAAGCAATAATTCACTAATATAATTTCTATTACAAAATGGCTGAAGTATGGTTCATATTTTTACCCATACTCCATTACTTGTGCTATTTTAACAGGAGTCATCTTAAGTTTGCTTTTAGTGCTGTCAAACCAAGATATGTAAGTAGCACCCAAAGTAAGAACCCTATGTGTGCCTCAATGTTAATGCGTTGGAGACACCAGGATCACACATAGTAGTTTCCATACTTTTATGTTAGTACCTCTTAGCTTTCTCCTATAAAGGGGTACAATATCCATGGACAAGATTTCCCCGGGGATTCATTGACAACCCCAGTATCTTTTCTCATGCCTTGCATGACTGTTTTGCAATCTTTTCAACCAAGCAATGGGTCACTTCTAATTCAGTATATAAATGATTTATTGCTATGTGCTGATTTGTTTATGTCATCAGAGTCTGATACTAAACACTTGTTACTCCATCTCTCACAAACAGGACACAAGGTTGCAAAGGATAAATTACAACGCATGAGAGACAAAGGTCAAATACTTGGGGCACTGTCTCACCCAGAGGCTAAGACATTTGACAATGGACAGGATTCAGGCTATACAGGACATGATACTCCCACAGAACCAGCAACAGATTTAGACTTTCTTATTGATGTGTGGGTACTGTAGATCTTAGATACCAGGTTTTTCAATATTGGCTTTACCATTGCAGGAGTTAGTCTCATCCTCTAAACTTGATCTTGGTCATAAGGAGGAGTCAGAGCAAGCGTTCTTTAACCTTAAAGAGAGTTTGACTAAACCACCTGCACTGGGAGTACCTGATTATGAGAAACCGTTTGAGTTGTACTGTACGGAAGGTGATGGTTGTGCTGCAGGAATCTTGACACAGAAACATAGTGACATTAACTGACTGGTAGCATGCTTAAGTGCACAATTGGACACTGTGGCAAGATTTCTCCCTACGGGTTTAAGAAGTGTAGCAGCAACTGCTCTTCTGTTAAGTAAGAGTGACTACATAGTACTGGAACATGATTCAACTGTCTATACACCACATGCAGTATCTGCCCTTCTAAATTGTGCCCAAACTAGGCATGTCTCCTCAGCAAGATTCACAAAATGGGAGTTAACACTAATGGCACCTGCAAATATCACAATTAAAAGGTGCAACGTGCTAAATCCAGCTACCATATGTAGCTGGATTTATATCTACCATATGTGCTTCGAGATTCACAAAGTTTGGAAGGAGAGGAGACTATAGCTGAAGGTGAATTTGGCAGGTATACAGATGCACATGATTGTATAAAATATTTTAATCAGACCTTTACCTCAAGACCTGACATATGTGACCCCCTTAGAAAATGTAGATTTTACATTTTACGTAGGTGGGAGTTGTCATGGACAGATGGTCACAGGAGAATTATGTACTGGTTATGCTGTTGTAGATGACAAATGTGTTATAGAAGCTGAACCACTTGGTCCACATCATTCAGCACAGATAGCTGAACTTGTAGCATTGAGAAGAGCATGTGAGTTGACAGAGGGAAAATCCATTAATATATACACTGACTCTAGGTTTGCCTTTGGGGTAGTGCATGATTTTGGGGCACTCTGGCGTCTTAGGAACAGCGGCAGGCACACCAGTAACGCACTAACATCACATAAAAGGACTTCTGACAGCCATACAACTACCTAAGCATGTAGTTGTCATGAAGTGTAAAGCACACACATACGACAGGGACCCCATATCACTTGGTAATGACAGAGCAGATGAGGCTGCTGAGAGAGCAGCAGGCTCACTCATAAAAACAAATTAAACTAAATGAATGATTTTCGGAGCTCTCAGTGTACAGAAATTAATAGAAATGCAGGATTTGTGTTCCCTACAGGAGAAAGCTGTCTGGAAGTTGAAGGGCTGTTGTCAAGAGTCCTCTGGAAAGATGGACCAGTTAAGCCAGTAGCTCCCAAGGCATATCTCCCAAGCTTAGCAGAGACAGCACATGGTCTGACTCACCTGGGTAAGGAGAGTATGTGCAAATTGATAACAGCGTATTGGTGTGCACCAGGCTTCTCTTCACAGGCTAGTAAGAAAGCAACGTCTTGTCTTACCTGTCTGAGAAAGAATACGGGAAGAGCTATATCAACATAGCCATCCCACATTCCTCCTACAGATGGACCTTTGCAGGTCATACAAATTGACTTCATTAGGCGTGTTCTCATGGGCCTCAGAGACAAAATAATGTAGGATTATTATCCCTTCCACTAAATATCTCTGAGGTTCTTGAATTGTGGGAGGATACCAATAGAAGGGAGGTATAAGATTACAAGATCCCCTAGTTTGACACTTCGCCAATACTCGGTAGACAAATCTCTCTTGTGTCTGAATTTTACGCATGCAAAAACTTGAGTATTGGGAAGCAGAAAGGACAATTAGACAATAGCCCGCTTTACAAGGTTTGATGACAGACCCGTTGATAAAGTACATTTAATCAAAAAGGCAGAAGGGTATCATAAATGAGGCAATGTTAATAGACATAAGAAAGTATTGGTTGGAAAAGTTCCTTTGGGTAACTGTTCAAACATTAACCAAGCTGAAATATGTCTTAAACAGATATAAATGCTAGGCATGTGTAACTTTACCAAGACTTTGTGTAACATTATAACGGACCATATTGTACCTTCTAGCCTTCCAAATGATGTATATTACATTTGTGGACGAAGGGCTTACAAATGGTTAACGCCAAGCTCCAAAGGAATATGTTTTATAGGAAAGATAGGTCCTGAAATAATGACTATATCCAATGATAAAATGACTGACATTCACAGAACAATCTCACCTCCATACACAATATGATCACAGAGTCAAAAGAAATATGATTCCAGGGGAAGAACCCATGGCTGGAAATTTAATGACAGAATCCACAGGGTTTCAGATCAAGGTTGCATTGGACCCCACCACGATTTCTTGGGGAAACCTAAATTACAGATACATACAGGATCTGGCTAAACTAATTGACAATATTACCAAGATGTATGAAGACTCATTCAGGTTTACTGGCAAGGAGCTGCAGACTTATAAGAAGGAATTAATACAACATAAATAGGTACTAAATGATCTCACTGCAATTACTGGAGGATATTATCTAACATTAGCCAGTTTGGTGTTAAATGTTCCAGTTATATTACTAATAATACAGATGTCCCTAAAGAAATAATTGACCATAAGATGGATGAGATCTTACAGTTAAAATTAGATTTTCATAAGGCCAACAATTTCTCTTTATAAGAGATATGGGAAAAGGTAGTAGGATGGATCTCATGGTTGAATCCTGTCAAATGTTTTCAGGTTTAGGGGAATTGATACATGAACTGGTTGCTGGTATAGGCAAGCTCCTTATCCTTACAATTGTTGTTTTTATTATAGTTGTCTTATATATCAGATGTGCTCCTGCTGTGTTGAAGTGTGGCAAACATTCGAGGTGACCACAGAAAATTAAGAGGGACAGGTATCACAGAAAGTGAAGTGTTATATTACCATCCTGCAATTGAATCTTGAAAGGGTGAGAGTGATACTATCAAAGGGTGGAACTGTTAAAGTTTAACCATTGGACGAAGGTGGTAATTAATAATTTCTGTACACTGTGCAATTCATACGCAACAGAATTATTATCATAACATTTAAATATGTTTCATGTCTTTTGATATAAAAATATAAGGTGGTAAAGAGGCTAATTAATGTTTACAACATCTAAATTACATTTAGTTTGGTATAATTTTGTCCACAATTGCATGAGAATGTTTCTGGTGCTATTTATGTAGCAATCGCACCTATCGAACGCTAGTTATAAATAATATCACTTTTTATGCACCAAATAGCCAGTGTACAGGGTGTCAGGATTCCCAATATAAGACTACAGAGAGAGCGTAGTGAATGAAATGGTTTTTATTACACAGGTTTTAGGATAGGGTATGGCAGAAATAGCAAGAGAACTCAGTAAAAAAAAATTGCAGAATGCGATGGTTTGCAGGACTTTACCACGAAGTAGTGGAGATAACACACAAGGTGCGACAATCTGTGAAGTAAGGCACTGAAGGTAACGGACAGAGGATGTGATGATCTGCAGGACTAGTAGTGGAGAGTGCTAGTTACAATCTGAAACAGGTTAGTCTTCTGTAACACTGGAGAGCTGAAAGCAGGTATTGGTGGTAATACTTTGCAGCAGGCAAATGCTGAAACACTGGAGAGCTGCAAGCAGGTACAGAGTCACAGAAAAGTCAAGTGAGGGCCACAGGAAGAGGTGCAAAAAACTGAGGGACGAGCAGAGGTCAATACCAGAAGATCAATCAGGATAGAACACAGGAAAAGCAAAACAGGTAAATACAACAGGGACAAGCAGGCTTTTATAGGCCAGACACAGATGGGAAGCATCCTGGAGTAACGAGCCAGCTCTGGCAGGTAAGAGGGCAACCTAAGTACCACAGTGGCCCCTGTATAAATATATAGCACAAGACTTGGTCAACTCAGTTGAACACACGTCTCTGGGGTTTCGGGGAGAACACCGGTGTCAGAAGACGACCCGGACTGAGTGGAAAAGTTGGGAGAAGGCCCGGACTGGTCAGCACTGTGAGAAACCTCAGAGCAGACAGCACTGTCAGAAGCCTCAGAGCAGACAGCACTGTCAAAAGCCTCAGAACAGACAGCACTGTGAGAAGCCTCAGCGCAGACAGCACTGTGAGAAGCTTCAGAGCAGACAGCACTGTGAGAAGTCTCAGAGCAGACTGCACTGTGAGAAGCCTCAGAGCAGACTGCACTGTGAGAAACCTCAGAGCAGACAGCACTATGAGAAACTTTAGAGCAGACTGCACTGTAAGAAGCCTCAGAGCAGAATGGCAAATCAGGCTGAACCACATGGAATGGCAGTCCGGGATGAACCGCATGGAATATCAACTCAGGATGAATCGCATGGAATGGCAATGTCTCTGGAGCGGACTGGAGAGACAGCTTACTCTCGGCAGTAGGCTGTAAGTGCTGCGCCCTCTCGGCAGCAGGCTGAAAGGGCAGCGCCCTCTCGGCAGCAGGCTGAAAGGGCAGCGTCCTCTTGGAATCAGGCTGTAAGTCCTATGAAGCGGACTCTGAGGGCAGCGCTCCCTCTGAAGCGTACTCTGAGGGCAGCAACCCATCTGAAGCGGACTCTGAAGGCAGTGCCCCATCTGAAGTGGACTCTGAGAGCAGCGCCCTCTCTGACTCAGGCATTGTCTCTGGAGTGGAGCCAGAGGCTGGGACCTCGGAATTGAAGGCAGAGGCTGGGACCTCGGAGCAGTAGCAGAGGCTGGGACCTCGGAGCTGGAGGCAGAGGCTGGGCCCTCGGCGCTGGAGGCAGAGGCTGGGCCCTCGTGCTGGAGGCAGAGGCTGGATCCTTGGAGCTGGAGGCAGAGGCTGGGACCTTGGAGCTGGAGGCAGGAAGTGGGACCTTAGAGCTGGAGGCAGGAACGACACCTCAGGACAGGAGGAAGGAACCGGCATCTCAAGACAGGAGGCTGGAACTGGTACTTTAGAACAGGAGGCTGGGACTGGCAGTGTAGTTCTCATCACTAAGAATAAGTCATAAGTAATAAGTAATATAGAAATGGGTAGTGGTCTGCGGAGTGGACAGTCTTGTAAGAAGTGTACATTACTGGCACAGTAGAGACATAATTTATTAGTTCTTCTGCGCCATCGCAACCTCTTCGGTCAGGTGGCGGCGTGGAGTACCCGTAAACCTTGAATTTGCTACACAGTGGTTCTTGGTTAATTTAAATTTTGTAGAAACATTATTAAGAGGTTCTGTTGGCACCGATTCAGCAGCATTTGAATTGGGAGAAACAAAATGTGGCTGTTCCCTGGTTGGATCCATATCTGGGAAAATATATCTTGATTCCACCTTATTGCAAGGTACAGTCTCTGGAGGATGTTCTGATGTTTTCTATTTTACTACTAGTGGAGAGGGGGTCTGATGCAGACAGATACCAAACTGCCTTTGTCCATTTATATTTATATTGTACAGTCTATACCGGCTGGTTTTTTTCTATTTAACTACAAGTGGAGGGGGGCTAACACAGACTGCCACCTAGCTGCCTTTGTCCATTTCTATTTAAAGTACAGTCAATGCAGGCTAATTTTTTTATATTTAACTACAAGTGGAGGGTGTAATATACACCCAAAGATGATGGCTACATTGCCAATAGTCAAAGATGGAGGGGAAAACAACCAGGTTTGTCGGTATAATTTGCAGCCAAGTGTTAGAATTAAGGACGGCCTACCAGGGATTAAACTGTTTTTTTCATAATTTATTAGCTGTAGAATTACCTCACTTATCCAAGAAACAGGTGGAGCACTAAGTTAGGTTAATTTAGGTCCAAAAAAATTTGATTTTTAAACAAAATTGCAAAACAAAACCAAACAAAACCAAAACCAAAACCAAAACACGCAAGGGCGGTTTGTGTTCTCATTCACAATCGCAGTAAGTTGTCACACACCAGTGACTTAGGCTAGGTACACACTACAGGTTTCTCAGCAAACTATCGGGCCAAACACCCGAGTATTGACACTTTAGCCTTATATAGTGTGTATACTTGCACGATGAACAACAGTTGTTCCAAAGTACCGATCGTCATTTCATTTTACTGGTCGGCAGGACTAAAAATCTCGTTCCAACCGCTTTCCGATCCTGCAATGTGTATGCACTTATATGACTGTCTGTCCAGAGAGAGAGTAGAACCTGTCACTGTGTCTGTATTGTTAAATGTAGAGAGTGCTGTAGGTGGATTCATTTGTCCGTTGGTTTTGAGGCTGAATATTTTGTTTCAGAGTCACAGAAGCTAGCAAAATTTCTGATGACATTGTAGAAAAGTCAAAGTTTATTTTGTGTTAATCATGAGATAGGATCAGATGAAAAGCGCAGATTAGAAGGTAAATTGTGTATTTACACATAAGGCAGCAGACTGATCGGAAATTCAGTCAAAGGTAAAATCCTTGCAGAAAACACATTGGTTGGAAAATTCTGTAGTGTGTACCCAGTCTTAAATAGCAGGATGTTTGTTGTCTTACATGGTAATTAAATTAGTTCAAAAGCCAGTTTGCATGTTAGTGCTGATATATATCAGCTCCTCATTAACCATGTATGAAGATAGTTACTACGGGTGATAATACTGATGGTATATCAATTGGAGGAAAACTTCACAAATGGCAATAACTCTTCAAGACAGCTGGAGATAAGTTCCATAAGCACTAACCGGGCCTCTTTATGAAATCGATCCAATACCGATGTGCCTCTGATGAACAATTAGCCACAACAGGGCTGTTTGCAATGTTCAAACCCACAGTTCTGATATCAGTGGCGGATTGGGAACGTAAAAGTAGCCCTGGAAAAAAAATCTGAAAGTCATCATCATCATCATCATTTATTTATATAGCGCCACTAGTTCTGCAGCCCACGTGAGGAAGAGGCCCTATGTGGGCAGGCCAAATCAACTGTAGGCAGGACCAACACAAAAAGAGGCGGGATTAGTACAAAGTTGGCTATGCCCCAGAGGGCTGGGCTAGGCTACCCATTATATCCCATGGACAAACTCTTTGTTGGTGGAGGAGTGGCACAGAGTGATGAAGCAGAGGTGAAGGAGATGAAGGAGGATGGTGTTACCTGTCATTTCCTATGGGATTCTGCTGAAGCCTCTCCAACTTCGTAGAATCCCGTAGAGTAGGCACTTTCTTTACAAATGGATGTTTTTGCATAAGATTTTTTTTCCACTTTCAGTGCCCATGCACAAGCCAGCAAGCCCCGGGTCACACATGCACAGATGGTCTCAGGACCAGTATTGCCGGGTAGCAGAATATCACTCCTGTTGCTCTGGTGATATTTTTATAGTAAATTATGGTGATGAATAATCTTCGATTTTTGCGATATGCAACGATAGAAAATAATTGTTATCACTGCATATTGAAATAATAGGCCTTTAAAGATTGTGTCCTGGTAAACTGTAAACTGAGACTGGCAAATTAATGATAAAATGTGTCAAAAAGCATCTGACTGTAACTTAGACAGAGTTTTAACACCTGGAAGGATGACAGCTATTGAATAATTTTCAGTACAAACACAGATGTTATGACTGGTAAAATAAGATGATAAGTTATCCCATTCTTTCAGACTATTTGCACTAAGGTAGCAGCACATACAGATACCTATGTGGTGTTTTAGGCATCTTACAGTAGGATATGCATCAGGTGGCCCAGAAAACACAAAGGTGGGTGTGCTTACTGTAATTGTTTTCAAATTAGAGATGTCCGTGTGTCCCTACTTTTGAACTGCACATTAGCTTTGAGTAGGGCTACATTCAGACCGAAGTTGACAGGAAAAAACTCTTTAAAATGTAAGTGCATTTTTGTAGCGTTGAGTAGGGCTCTTTTTCAGGAGAGAAAATGAGCCCTTCATGGGCCCCTACCATTGCTTTTCCCCTAGGGTCTGTTCATACTAGGGATGGGCGGGCTCGGTTCCCCGAGAACCGAACCCGCCCAAACTTTGCCTATCCGAGTACCGAGCCGAGCAGGCTCGGTACTCTCCCGCCCGCTCGGATTCCAAATCGAGGCTGAACGTCATTGTGACGTCGTCGGATCTCGGGGCTCGGTTCTTGCGATATTTGAAAATTATAAATACACGCCTCCACAGCAATCCATCGCTATTTGACAGAGGGAGAGAGCAGGGTGTAGTCACAGGCTGATTAGAGCAGGGACAGAGAATACAATTCTGATAACAATTCTGATAACAATTCTGATTACACTTCTGATAACAATTGATAGAGAAGAGAGAAGGATAGAGGAGTCTTTTTTCTTCTTCAATATTTGGCACTACAAGTGCTTTGGGGTGTCCCCCATTCTTTTGCATTAATATTTCTGGCTGTCAAAAGTCCTGTTTGTCAGCAATCTGAAAAATAATTATTAGCACTCTCAAGTGCTTTTGGGGTGTCCCCCATTCTTTTGCATTAATATTTCTGGCTGTCAAAAGTACTATTTTTCAGCAGACTAAAAATATGATGTTTAGCACTCCAAATACTTTTGGGGTGTCACCCATTCTTTTGCATTAATATGTCTGGCTGTCAAAAGTCCTGTTTGTCAGAAATCTGAAAAATAATTTTTAGCACTCCCAAGTGCTTTTGGGGTGTCCCCCATTCTTTTGCATTAATATTTATGGCTGTCAAAAGTCCTGTTTGTCAGCAATCTGAAAAATATATTTTAGCAATCCCAAGTGCTTTTGGGGCCCCCCCCCCATTCTTTTGCATTAATATTTCTGGCTGTCAAAAGTCCTGTTTGTTAGCAATCTGAAAAATAATTTTTAGCACTCTCAAGTGCTTTTGGGGTGTCCCCCATTCTTTTGCATTAATATTTCTGGCTGTCAAAAGTACTATTTTTCAGCAGACTAAAAATATAATATTTAGCACTCCAAGTGCTTTTGGGGTGTCCCCCATTCTTTTGCATTAATATTTCTAGCTGTCAAAAGTCCTGTTTGTCAGCAATCTGAAAAATAATTTTTAGCACTCTCAAGTGCTTTTGGGGTGTCCCCCATTCTTTTGCATTAATTTTTGTGGCTGTCAAAAGTCATATTTGTCAGCAGTATCTAAAACAATTTGTTGCACTACAAGTGTCTCATAATGGATTCAAAGCAGTCCACATATGAGCAGAATCAGCAACCAGGTTCTGTCACCAGTCCTGATGGTAGTGTTCCCACTACGTCATCTGGGAAAGGCGATGTCAAACTACACAGTCTTTTGAAATCAGTCAAAAAAACACACACCCCAAAAAAATGTACTGTGTTGAAGCGCAAAAGAAGGGTAACTGAGGAAAAGTTAAGTGCCGATAAAAAAAAAAAAAATGCCAACATGCCATTCTACACACGCAGTGGCAAAGAAAGAATGAGGCCTTCACCTTTCTCTATTAGTGGCAGATCAAAAAATGTTACTGAGCCTTTTTCTTGTACGGACATTTGTGACAAGGCAAAACCAAGTAATTTGGAGTCCAAAAGTGGTGCACAAGTACTGTTACGTGTGAAAGCCGAGCTGCAAGATTACAGTAAGGCATTAGAGGATAATGTATGCTCTGAATCAGAAATGACACCAATCCCTGGGGAGAGTCCATCCACCAGTGGTATGTCTAATCGTGAGCATTCTGTTAGTGTACCCATAAAGAAGGGCCCTTTCAGCAGTTCTGCTGATGTGTGCCTTAACAGCCCGAGTGTAGTCGGTGATACACCAATTGAGGATGCCACTTTGGAATTAGAAGAGGATAAGGGGGAGATTTGTGTAGGTGATGAGGGCACTAATGATGATGTTGATGATTATGATGCAGACAGATACCAAATTGCCTTTCTCAATTTCTATTTATATTCTAGACTCTATAACGGCTGAATAGTTTACTATTTTACTCCTAGTGGAGAGGGGGTCTGATGCAGACAGATACCAAACTACCTTGGTCCATTTATTTTTACTTTCTAATTCCACAGTCTATGCAGGCTGCTTTTTTTTCTATTCAACTACAAGTGGAGGGCGGGGGGGCATACATAGCCACCAAACTACCGTGGTCCATTTATTTTTACTTTCTAATTCCACAGTCTATGCAGGCTGCTTTTTTTCTATTCAACTACAAGTGGAGGGTGTAATATACACCCAAAGACGATGGCTGCATTGCCAATAGGCAAAGATGAAGAGGAAGACAACCAGGTTTGTGTGGAGAATTAAAGACGGCCTACCAGGGATTAAACTGTTTTCTTCCTAATTTATTAGCTTTAGAATTACCTTACTTATCCAAGAAACAGATGGAGCACTAAATTAGGTTATTTTATGCCCAAAAACATTGATTTTTAAACATAACCAAACAAAACCAAAACCAAAACCAAAACACGCAAAGGTGGTTTGGCAAAACCAAAACACGACGGTAATCCAGATCCAAAACCAAAACACGGGGGTCAGTGAGCATCTCTAGTTCATACACCAGTCCGACACTGTGTATGATGGAACCTGGTTGGTCCATTAAACACAGAACTCATCTATTTAGCGATCAGAGTGAATGTTTGTTAGGCCAGCAAATGTATACAGAGGTCTTCCTGGTGGCAGCCATTCACCTTCAGATATTTGGCTCTGAGAAATGTCTCTGACAATGTGGACAGGAAAAAAACAATAGTGTTTCTCTAGTGTTTAGAACGTTTTACCCCCAAGACACTGGAATGTTGATGTCATACATGAATGACTGTGATGTATACGGGTTCTGCAAGTCATAGAATCATATATTGGAGCATGTATCTGACAGGTAAGATGTGTTTTGTTGCTGTGCAGGTATTATCCTAGATATTAGTAGGGGGGTAATTTAGGCCACGTGCCTAGCGTAGGTTAAGCACATATGAGGCAGTTAGGATTCTATCCCCACATATATTGTTAATCTTATCCTGGTAAAGCCTGGACAACATGGGAGCCCTATATAATTTTCAACACATTCCCTGTTCCTATTACTATCTCAATGGGGGGTATTCAATTGTCAGCAAGTTATTTTTTTGACCGTGTTAAGTCATTCTAACGCTGTTTTTTATCATTTTCGAGCGGGTTAACTTTACCCACAATTCAAACGTTTTTTTTTATGAAACGGTCCTCTCGCGCTCCAGTAGAAGGTCTATTGAAAGTATAGGGTGTGCGAGAGGCAGCTGTGTTAAAAGCTATTCAATTGTTTTTTAACGTGGCGGGTAAAACAGGAAAATATGCTGTTTTATCTCGCACCTCTTTGGGGTGTGTTAAAAATAAAAAACTTCTGAAAAGTATTTGAAATAATGTAAAAATGTGGAAAACAGTTAAACTTATGTTAATCACTAATGCCTATACTAATACGCTAACAATTGAATACCCCCAATGTATATAAATAGTTTTCAGACTTACTCATTAAAGGCAATATAACCTATTTTTGAAAACTTCCGATATAACTAAATATAAATGTCTATAATCTTATCCCTACAACTACAAGTCTTTCCATATCATTTATAATAGTTGTGGGAGCTGCTTGTTAAATATTTTAGTCTGTCAGTATTTCGTAATTTGTAAATAATGTCATCTTACTGACACAATTAAGCTGCTTCACATAACATGTATGACACACATGGTTTGGGCCTCTGAAAGGTTGTATAGCCCCGTACTCTAAATAAAGTGGCAGTAATATTTTTATGCATACTTGCCTACTTTCGCGAAGTTATTGCCAGGAGAGAGGCGTGACTGGAGGGTGGGGTGCGGCCAAACGCATAATTTTGGCCGCCAAAATTATGCAATTCACTGTGAATCGCGTCAGTTGTGGAAGCCAATAGTGGGATCCGGGATACTTGCCGGCTCTCCCGGGAATCCGTAAGACCGACCCGAATTTCGGGAGTCTCCCAGACATTCCGGGATAGTTGGCAAGTATGTTTTTATGGTCAGTAAATATTTATTTTTTACAAAAAAGAGATATGGAAATACTGCCCAGAGGTGTTCAGATCACATCACATCAAATATGTGAGCCCCTTCTAATATTATCTTTTGTCTTTTAGGTTAGAACCACTTTATTTCCCACTCATGCTAAACATTACCTTCTACCTCCTCCCACCCTTTACTTACCATCTGCTTCTTTCTTGCCCCCTTGATCAAGTGCAGACATGTATGAAAGGACTGAAATAACTTTATTTGTTTATTTTTTACCAATAAGCTTCATTCAAGAGTCCTCCTTCCATGAACAGACGACTGAGGGAACCGCAGAGAGAGGTAAGTCTGGCAGCATATCAATGAAGGGAGGAGACCAGTACATACTGCCCAACATGTCTGAATAACAATAACACAATTGGAATAAATAACAACCCAGATCTGTCTAGTAGACATTAGTATAAAGGCTTATGGGTGTGACTTAGTGGTTGTGAGTATGACAATTAGGATAAGCTGCCATTTGAAAGAGCTATACTGAAAGACAGTGTAGTTAGTGATGTCTCTCTTGCCCCTACTATCTGTGCTGTCTCTCATCCTCTGTAGAGAGTCTCTCTTCCTGTATTTTATGCCATCTCTCCTGTTCCCTGTTGTGTAATGCTGTGTCTCCCACTCCGTCTAGTGGGTACTGTCTTCCTTGCTCTCTATAGTATGTGCTGTCTCTCTCACTCCTTGTAGTGACAGCTGCGTATCTCTCGTTAGGATGAATGATATGTTGGAACAGAAACCTATGAGTTGTACTGAGGGGTGGATCTAACCTGAGGTGACAACAGAATACATACATGTTACAATGTGCACCATAAAATGCACAGCTTTATAATACTAACCAAGTGAATAGTAAAGTATTATCTGGACTTTAATCATTGACATTTATTATTGATAAGAAATGTAAATACAAATGATCACATTACAAGGATGCTTGGTGAACATGTCATTACAGAGTATGTAGTACCAATATTAGTCTACGCTGCGCCTCTTATGATGTGCACTTTAAATAGTATTTTAAGTCTATGGCAGGAGAAAAGTTAAAAATTTAGGAAGCTGTTTTCCATCATTTTTGGGCCCCAACGTTATATTATCTGCTGATTTCCTCTCTTTTTTTTTTTTATCACAGTGACCCTTATCTGGTTTTGGATACATTCTTTTATGTGGTGTGATAAACAGAGAACTACATTTCTCTTTTATACTTTCTAGAAGTACCACCATGGGTTAGATCACGTTCTTCATTAGGTCCAATTCTGAACCCATCACTGAGCCAAAACTTTAAATACGCAGCTTAAGTTGATATAGTATTTCACTTTTAACCTATTACTTACAATGTTTATTACAGGCTATATTGTGTGAGGACACACACAAGAAGCACCTCTCTCTGCCTCAGATAGTTGGCAAATCACTAATACCACCTGGAATGCAGGTTCCATGGTCAAAAAAGAACACTGACAAGTGTAAATATTTACATGTACATGGTGATGTGTCAATTGGAGATTCAGAACATTTTCCTGATATTAACCTGGAAAAGGGAAAAAAAGAATTGCTTCTTATCACAGGAGAAAAGCTAAAGACGCCCCTGTCGCTACCAATGATTTCTTGTAAAACGCAAATACCACCTAGAACGCGTGATAATGTCTTATCAGGATGTCTACAGTTACCGAGAATTGAACAGGAAAATAGAAAAGTCCGGTTTCCTAATAACACCTGGGGCAAGATGCAGCAGTCAGTGACAGCGTCAATTGTGAGAGGAAGAAGCATTCCACATGCGGACATTCTGCAAGATGTACACGTCAAGAAGAGAACACTGTTTAGTGGAAGGATGACTAAACCAGACAGGAAATCCAGAATGTCGTCTTATGAAACAAGCAACATATATGTCTTATGACAGATCCTGCAGAGTTCTTGCTTATAAAATTCGTCATTGAAAATTCTCCCCCCCATCTCCTATCACACCTTTTTAATCAAACATTTTTAATATGAATTTCCCATGTGATTACCTTATTAAATTGATTTATAACTACTAGCTTGATTTATTTGAATTTGTGTATGATTCTGATTTCAATTCCAGTATAACTAGAATTAATAATGTTTCCTCTTATATCATCATCATCATCAATTATTTATATAGCGCCAGCAAATTCTGTACCGCATTACAATTGGGGACAAACACAGTAACAACCAATACTGGGTAAAACAAAGAGATAAGAGGGCTCTACTCGCAAGGTTACAATCTATAGGTCAATGGGAGTCCGATACATAAGGTCAAATCCTCATACCTGGTCCAGCCAGATTGCAAAGATAAAAAGTGATAGGTATGCTGTATGATCCAGTCATACAGCAATGTTGGTCTCTGGTCAGAGGGTTACTGTCTTGTGTGAATTGTGTAAAGGGTGGTAATAGGGTAACCTAGTGAGGTTAAGAGGGTGGTTGAGGAATTTTATAAGCTTGCCAGAAGAGGTGGGAAAGTCTTATTGTGCGAGAGAGGGAATTCCACAGAGTGGATGCAGCTCGAAAAAAGTCCAGCAAACTGGATTGAGAGCATGCAATGAGAGTGGATGAGAGACGCAGACCTTGTGCAGAACGGAGTTGTCGAGTTGGGAGATATTTTGAGACAAGTGAGGAGATGTATGTTGGTACAGTTTTGCTGATGGCCTTGCATGTTAGAAGAAGAATTTTATATTGGATTCTGTAAAAAACAGGCAACTAATGTAGAGACTGACAGAGTGGCTCAGTAGAGGAAGAACGGTTTGCAAGGAAAATCAATCTAGCCTCTGCATGCAAAATAGGTTGTAGGGGTTTGAGTCTGTTTAGGGGTAGACCAGTAAGGGGGGAATTGCAATAGTCAATGTGGGAGATGATGAGTGCATGAATTAAAGTTTGTGTGCGATATGTACTTATTCTGGAAATGCTTTTTAGAAGTATGTAACATGATTCAGGTATAGAGACGATGTGGGGAACAAAGGATAGTTGCGAGTCAAGGATCACACCTAGGCAGTGAGCCTGTAGTGTAGGATTTATGGTTATGATGTCAACAGAAATAGAAATGTCAGAATGTAACGTCTGTTGGTGGGTTGGAATATTATTAACTCTGTTTTTAAAAAATTGAGTTTCAGTTGGCGAGAGGACATCCGAGATAAAATGGCAGAAAGAAAGTCAGTAACGTGGAACAACAGAGATGGCTAAAGATCAGGAGAGGATAGATAAATTTGGGTATCATCTGCATAGAAAGGATACTGAAATCCTTGATAAATTAACCCCTAGGAGCTAGATATGTGAGAGAGAGCTGGAGAAGTGGGACATGTGATTAACAATACTGGGGGCCAGGCCTTTTTGCATTATGATAAGCAATTTAGTTGAAGAAAAGGGTCCTGTTTTGGATTGGGGACAGGATAACATATCTATTACCCTATGGATGATGTTTGGTTTTCCCCTAAAGGGCCTGCAATGGCCTTGTCCAAGGTCATCCAGCTCTTTTTTGATGGATGTAGTGATGGCAGTGATGACAAAAATAAATATTTTGTCAGTTCAATGATGGCATATGTAAGGCTGTCCCTCATGCAAATTTAGGCACAAATACAGAGAATGTGGTGGTGGTCATCCTTTTGCAAAGTGTGAAAATAAATGTGATGCACCCCTGACTTAGGATATTTACAGAAAAGGAGGAGGCATTGCTACTAGAAAAGGGGGTTGCACAGGATATACTTTACCGGGAGGCTAAGAGTTTGAAAGTATACAACAATTTCAAGACACACATCAGTTACCCAGATGTGGTTACAGATAAATTAATAAAAGAGGTAGAATAAAGGCAAATGGAATGGCTGTGTATTTCACCATTGCCATCAAACTGGCGCTTGAAGAGTGGAGGCATTTACTTGAGGGAGCTCGTTATCCTGTCACAATATACACAGATAACAAGAATCTGCTCAACCTTAAAACTGCACAGTGCATGAACCCACGTCAGGCCCGATGGGCACTATTCTTTTCTCGATTTGATATCCATGTCACCTTCCGTCCCGTTTCCAAAAATCGCAAGGCCGATGTTCTGTCACGTTCTATGGTGAAAGAGGAAGATTCCATCACTGTGGATCCGCGGCCTATTATCAGCCCACTCAGCATCGCAGTCAGTAGACTTGACAATACACCTCCACAGGGGAAAACTTTTGTTCCTGAGAATCTGCGTAAAAAATTGCTCCAATGGGCACATTGTTCCAGATTTGCCGGTCATACGGGCATCGGCAAAACTCAATCTTTCATATCAAGAAGCTACTGGTGGCCCACGCTTCATCAGGATGTTCAGCAATTTGTTTCCGCATGTTGCAGCTGTGCCCAACATAAAAGTTCAAGACAATCTTCAGCTGGTCAACTTTTGCCTCTGCCTATTCCCAACAAACCCTGGACCCATATTTTTATGGACTTCGTTTCTGATTTGCCTAATTCTAATAATTTCAATACCATCTGGGTCATCGTTGACCGATTCTTTAAAATGGCGCATTTTGTTCCTCTCCGTGGCCTCCCATCAGCACCTATACTGGCTCAGCTATTTATAAAGGAGAGCTTCCGTTTGCATGGTTGTCCTGAAGAAATTGTCTCAGATAGAGGAGTTCAGTTTGTGGTGAAATTCTGGAGATCCTCGCTTTATTGGACCATTTAACATCTCCCGGGTCATCAATCCAGTGTCCTACAAATTACATTTACCATCTTACCTCAAAGTACCCAAATCCTTCCATATCTCTCTCTTAAAACCACTGGTACTAAATCGGTTTTATACACCCAAACTGGTTTCTCCTGAAGTGCAGACTGAACATGGTGACGAATATGAAATTAAAGAGATCTTGGACTCTCGGTTTCAACATAAGACCTTACAATATCTAGTCGACTGGAAGGGCTATGGTCCAGAAGAGAGGGTCTGGATCAAAGCTTCTGATGTTCACGCTCCATCTCTCATCAAAAAATTTCACCGCAAGTTTCCAACTAAGCCCAAAGCTAAGTGTACAGTGGCCACTCGTAAGGGAGAGGGTACTGTCACACATCAGGATCTTAGCCGTACTTACCTCATCCGCCGCTGTCATATCACGACTACCTGGGTCCCTTATGGTCGTCTGCAGCATTCCCGTCCTCTACACCTCTGTTTGTAAACAAACACATATCGTTTGTTCTGCTGCATGGGCGCGGCCATCTTGGATGCAGTCAGGTGATCTTTCCAGACCAACCAGATTCAGTAGCTGTCATCACATGAACTGTACAGCCAATAGTTGTTTGTGATTCCCTATTTAAACCTGCTGCTGTGAACTGTTCATTGCCAGAACAACACACTTCTCTCCAGAGGATAGTTCTTGCCTCCACTTTTCCTGTCAGCATTACCAAGTGCTCTGTTCCTGCTAGCATTACCAAGTGCTCTGTTCCTGTCAGCATTACCAAGTGCTCTGTTCCTGTCAGCATTACCAAGTACTCTGTTCCTGTCAGCATTACCAAGTGCCCTGTTCCTGTCAGCATTACCAAGTGCTCTGTTCCTGTCAGCAGACTGCTCATTTCCCTGCTATATTCTACATTCAGCAAGAACATGAGCAGGAAGATCATCCAGGCTGCTAGGTTCTGTTTCAGTCCTGCTCCAGCTAGTCCCAAGGGTCCCGAATCGGATCAAGAAATACAGACGACTCGACAGTGGGGAGGTGGTGTTTACTTGGTTGTATTTTTTGGAGGGGGGTCTATATGAGCAAGGGGTATATTCAGCCTTTGCTGAATACACCCCTTGCACCCCAGAAGCTGTGTTGTGTGTTGAGAGTTGTCATTTTACTTGTTCACTGTATTGTAATGTTATACCATGTACTGTCTTGTTGTTTTACCTCTGAACGGCGCTGCTGACCTCATGCGGTGCCCTATAAATAAAGGTCAATAATAATAATAATAATGGAGGATGACATGTTCGTTCTATCTTGCAATGATGGAGGTAAAAGTATGAAGGGATGCGATCTTGGGGTAAAAAAGTCCTATAAGTGAGTATGTCTGCAGCCTGTGTGGTTGTTCTATACTTTACATTGGAAAGTGGTTATTTGCTGTAATGTTCTGTTTGTTTAGCTTGTTTCAGATCCAGTTCAGTGCCTGGTATGGATTGTGGGGCACTCTTATCTATTCTGGGTGGCATGTTAGGCAATCTTCAGGTAGGAAGCATTGGCAAGAGATGCGGTGGTAGTCACATGGCTAGACCAGGGCCAGACTGGGACTAAAAATCAGCCATGGCATTTAAAGCACACAGGCCCACCTCTGTTCCAGATAATAATAATATTAATAATAATAATTACAGTACTTTTTGCAAAGCTCATTGTTATACAGTGTCCTGTGAGATACAAATGTATTACATGCACCTTGACTCTCTATTTGCAGCATAGGGTGCACCAGTATCAGACAGTGGTACCCCCAAATCATATTATGCCATACTGTAGTGCCCGAATTCATATGCCATGCAGTAGTGCCCTCAAATCCTATTATGCCAAACAGTAGAACGCCAAAATCATATTATGCAATGTGATTATGTCCTATGTTCAAGAAAGGGAAAAAAAATATTGCACACAAGAAAAAACATACCTGATTATGGTATATCAAAGATCTGTTCTCCTTCTGGTTCTATGGTTTTATTGCAACAGTCTGATCCGAATTAAGAAAATGCAGTTTTATTTCTAATGGTAATTACTACAGCCTTATTGCCTGTTGTCCTTTCAGTGTTTGTTTGTTTGTTTGTTTAAACCTTTTATGGCTAGTGTTGGTTGGGGGAGTTTATTGTGGGCTTGATTGAAGAACTCTGATCACATGTGTCTGTTAAGCAGATATATTCATAGTAGAATGGCTGCAAAGCCAGTGATGGCTGCTTAGTTAGTGTGTATAGCTCTAAGGGGCGTATTCAATTGTGAGCGTTCACGCTGAAAAACGAGCGCTCGTAAAATATTACCGTTTATACGGTGATATTGCGCGCGAAAAGCGTTAATACGGTAGTTTACTCGCGGAATTTCAGCTCGCCGCGCTGAAATTCCGCAAGTAATTACCGTATTAACGGTAAGATTTTTCGAGCGCTCGTTTTTCAGCGTTAACGCTAACAATTGAATACGCCCCTAAGTGTGTATAGATACAAGTGTGAAACAAAAAAATTTAAACAGCATAATTCGGAGTTATACCGGAGTTACACTGCAGGAAACAGGAGAAGAACATTCTACCTATTAACACAGCTTCACAAGGACAACTGTCAGTATTCACCTGAAATTCCATATTCTACCTCTGATGTTTTCAACTCACCCTGGCTACAAGCTATATGCAACATGAGGACTGTTTTGGACTCTGATCTTACTTTCTTCTCATCTCATGAAAGTTTGTTTTATTTATCAGTTTGTTTTCAATGCAAAATCCACTCTGTTTAATCAGACTGCTGTACTACTTGCTCAACCACTCCCTACCCATGCTACAGTTATTTCAGTCCCCTATCTCTGCACTGTACTTCAATTATATTTAAGCTTTGTCTCCCATCACAAGTAGGAAGAAATTATACTGTCTTTCAACCACCCTCCTGCTCTTTATTACTCTCCATTCAACACTTCCACCCACTCCCCCACATGGCTCCCCACATCATTACTTTATACTATCCAGATATCCAGGAATACACTACATTTGCTGCAGCCTAGCTCTGCACTACTTATCTGATTACACTGGACATTGCAATTAGGCAATCCCTTTAATTCCTCATTTTTGCTATTTGACTAATAGTCCCAATGCTTGCCAAAATATTTTTCTTTATCTCTTTTCATGGCATTATCTTTAGGACTATATCATCCCTCACCCATCCTGCAACACACACCTCTGTCCACATTGCCCCTTCATTACTTCACTCACCTCTAGTGAACACTCATGAACTCTTTTGCTATTTAAATTCAATAACTTTAACAGCCTCACCCTGCCGCCAGAAACTAAAAGGACACACATTTTACAATCATCTTTCCTACCTTTCTTCCTCCCTGCTTCTATTAGCTGGTGATATATCACCCAATCCAGGTCCCCTTCACTTCTCCCACACACATATATCTGAACACTACAGAAATCTGGCAAACCTCAAACACATAACCTGTCTCCCCTCTCTTCCAAAGTCCTTTAAATTTGCCCTTTGGAATGCACGCTCTGTTTGTAACAAACTCACCTCCGTACATGATCTCTTCCTCTCATACAACCTCAACCTTCTAGAAATAACAGAAACATGGCTCACGCATTCAGACACTGCCTCACCTGCAGCCCTTTCACATGGTGGTCTCCATTTCACCCAAACCCCCAGACCAGGAGGCAGACAAGGAGGGGGGGTTGGACTACTTCTCTCCCCACAGTGCACATTCACAGTTCTACCAAGTGTCCCATCACTCACATTCACATCTTTTGAAGTACATGCTGTTAGGATTTTTAACCCATTCTCTATGCGTGTTGCTGTCATCTATCGTCCCCCTGGTCCACACCAACACTTTCTTGAACACTTCTCTGCATGACTCCCTCACTTCTTATCTACTGATATCCCCACCATCATCATGGGTGATTTCAACATCCCTATTTCTAATCCAAGTTCCAATGCTGCTTCCAAACTACTCTCTCTAACCTCCTCACTTGACCTCTCCCAGTGGATTGAATCCGCTACTCATCAGGATGGTCACTGTCTTGATCTTGTTTTCTCTAGACTATGCTCAGTTTCTCATTTCCTTAACACTCCTTTCCCCCTCTCGGATCATCACCTTATTAGCTACTCGCTCACCCCCAGTTCTTTACTCTCCCTAGTGTCAAACTCTTCCAAGCCTCCTCGTACCCACAGGAATATCAACGCTATTGATTTTCACCAGTTTTCCACCTCTCTCCAACACCTTCTCTCCCCAATTTCTACATTCTCCTCCCCTGATCGGGCAGTACCCCATTTTCATAAAACCCTAGCAACTGCCCTGGATCAAGTAGCTCCAGCAACACTACATACTTCGCGTAGAATTCGTTGCCAACCGTGGCACACTACAGTAACACGAACTCTACAAAAACTTTCTCGTAAAGCAGAACGTCACTGGCGTTAATCTTGTGCCTCTAATGATTTCATCGCATATACTGATATCTACCACTCCTACAGAAATGCTCTGGACACTGCTAAACAAGCATACTACAAATCTCTCATCTATGCTCAGGCTTCTAACCCCAAACGCCTCTTTAACACATTTAACTCTCTTCTGAATCCACCTGCCCCAAATCCTCCAACTAACATCAGTGCACAGGATCTTGCTTCCTATTTCAAGGACAAAATTGATAAGATCAGGCTTGAAATGGTATCTCCCTTGACAAGCAATCTGCTCAATTCCTTTGTAGCACCCTCTGACACTCTCTTCATTTGATCCCACAAATGAAGAGGACGTTTCTACTCTCTTCTCATCTTCCTACTCTACCTCCTGTCCTCTTGATCCCATTCCCTCACAAATTGGTATGTCCCTGTCTCCTGTGCTCATTCCCCCTCTAACTAAAATCTGTAATCTATCTCTTTCTACTGGTATTTTTTCCATCACTATTCAAGCGTGCAGTGATTACTCCCCTTTTAAAAAAACAGAATTCTGACCCTAACTCTCTCATAAATTACCGCCCCATCTCCCATGCCCCTCCAAGCTTCTTGAGAGAATTGCCTACACACGCCTCACACACTTTCTTACAGCAAACAACCTATTGGATCCTCTTTAGTCAGGCTTTCGCTCTCAACACTCCACAGAGACTGTGCTGACCAAAGTTGTCAATGATTTGATCACAGCAAAAAATAATAACCAATACTCTCTTCTAATTCTCCTGGATCTCTCTGCTGCATTTGACACTGTTGACCACTCTCTCCTCATACAAATGCTACAATCCCTAGGTCTTGAAGGCACTGTCCTATCCTGGTTCTCATCCTACCTATCTAATCGCTCTTTCAGTGTTAATTTCTCTGGATCCACCTCTGCTCCGGTTCCTTTATCAGTTGGAGTTCCACAAGGCTCAGTCCTAGGTCCTCTGCTATTCTCTATCTACACCACTTCTCTTGGAAAACTAATAAGCTCCTTTGGATTTCAGTATCATCTCTATGCGGATGATACACAAATTTATCTATCCTCTCCTGATCTTTCACCATCTGTGTTGTCTCGCGTTACTGACTGTCTTTCTGCCATTTCATCTTGGATGTCTTCTCGCCAACTCAAACTCAATCTTTCAAAAACTGAATAATATTCCCACCCAAAAACAGAAGCTTCCTGCCTGACATTTCTATTTCTGTTGATAACATGACCATAAATCCCACCCCGCAAGCTCGTTGCCTAGGTGTAATCCTTGATTCACAACTGTCGTTTATTCCCCACATCAACTCTATATCTAAATCATGTTACATACACCTAAAGAACATTTCCAGAATACGCACATATCTGACACAAGACACCACAAAAACATTTATTCATGCACTCATCATCTCTCGCATCGACTATTGCAATTCCCTCCTTACTGGTCTTCCCAAAGCCAGACTTGAACCCCTACAATCTATTTTGCACGCAGCGGCTAGACTGATTTTCCTTACAAACCGTTATTCCTCTGCTGAGCCACTCTGTCAGTCTCTACATTGGCTGCCTGTATTTCAACGAATCCAATATAAAATTCTTCTATTAACATTCAAGGCCATCAACAAAATTGCACCGACATACATTTCCTCACTTGTCTCGAAATATCTCCCTACTCGACACCTCCGTTCTGCACAAGATCTACGTCTCTCCTCCACTCTCATCACATCCTTCCATTCTCAGTTACAGGATTTTTTCCGGGCTGCACCTACTTTGTGGAATTCCCTCCCACTCACAGTAAGACTTTCCTCTAGTCTTCAAACCTTCAAGCGTTCACTGAAAACCCACCTCTTCAGACAAGGTTATGATATTCCTCAACCATCATCTTAATTTCCCTAGATTACCCTATTACCATCCTCTACACTGCTAACGCAAGACAACAACCTTCTGGCCAACATTGCAACCTTTGCAGTCTGGCTGGTCCATTGTGCAATATGATGTAGCACATGCCCTTGTGTTTCTAACTCACATTGTCCTATAGATTGTAAGCTTTCGAGCAGGGTTCTCTTACCTCTCTGTCTGTATGTATTACCCAGTATTGTCTTATTAATGTTTGTTCCCAATTGTAAAGCGCTACAGAATTTGCTGGCGCTATATAAATAAATGTTGATGATGATGATGATGATGGTTCTCTGCCAGGGCGAGGAGGGAGCTGAAACTGAGGTTAGATGGAAGCGAGGAACAGCAAGGGGGTGGAGCACGGCAAATGTAGTAAGGTGGCTGATTCCTGGGGAGGAGCCAGCCACCAGGAAGTCAGTCAGTGTCAGGGCTGGCCACTAATAGAATAGGGCCGGCCCCAATAGCTAGGTGTCATGCCGGGATCCAGAATGGCAGATAGAATATGACAGAAATAAAGTAATAGCCAATCCGCTCCTGTTTTTGCCGGTCCCTGCACCGGCCCATCTAGTCAACTGTCCCTCTGGCATTTACCAGAACTGCCAGATGGCCAGTCCGGCCCTGTCTGATATGATACTCACACATCAGTATATTACATATATACAGCAGGCATATTTTCACTCAAATGTCACTTGGTAGATTGCAAATTATGATCTTTCAAATAACACAAATCACTTGGTGTGCCAAAAAATGTACAATTACAGCTCAGTCCTGATGTGTTTCATTACAAAACAATAATTTGTTCACAGGAATTATCGTCCTGTATCCAGAATCCAAGAACAGATAGGGACTGGTGGTAACTGATGGACCAAGTATTAGTATATCAGGCAGGAAAATCCAGGAGAAAGCAAATGGATGATGCAAACAGTGAGCAGAGAAAAACATAGACAAGCCAGAAGGTCGGGGTGGGCAGTGAGCAGAGATGATCCAGAAACAAGTCAAAGGGTCAAGATGGGCAGCAAACAGGGCATAACAAATAAACTGGCAGACGGTCAGGCAACAGGTAATCAATCAGCAAAGGTATTTAGCATTGAGCAGGTAACGAGGTACAGGCACAACGCTATGACAGGCAGGAAGGCTAAGCCCTCCCTGCTATTTAAAGTACAGTTGGCCAATCCCTATTGCTGTTCAAAACGAGCTTCTTTGCAGCTAACTGCACAAGTGTTCATACAACCCACAAAAGTGGCCAATACTGGTCACTAGAATAGGCTTTGCATTACATACTGGTTGCCAGAATGGGCATTGTATTGTATAGTGGTCACCAAATGTGGCTCTGCACTGAACATTGACTACTAGAAGAATGCTCTGTATTGTATACTGAGCAGCAGAATGTGTTCTGCATCATATAGTATCTGCTATCTGTAAAGGATCATATGTGCTATCTTGTCTGTTAGCTATATGGTATGGTTATCCTCTATTTGTTTGTATAAGAATTTTATTACTTTGTTTGTAGTGTGTGTGATTAGTTGGGGTAAATTTATGAAAGTGGTCACATGGCTATTTGAACCTATTTAAACAACAGTCTAAGGCTGTTTAAACCTGTGAGGCTGTTAGCTAGTAAGGAATCTTGTAAGTGAGGATTTTTACAAGTGTATTAACAAATTTAGTTAGTATAGTAAGAAATATACAAGAAATGAACAAGAGAAGAACAGGAGGTGAACCTTCTACCTGCAAACACTGCTACATGAGGACAACATTCCACAATCAGCCGTGAGCTCTGATATCCTCCACCACCTGCATTGTCAACTGCCTGGACACTCCCTGCTGATCTATTTCTCACACTTATTTTTGGCTGGTACAGTTTTAATATGACTTGTTGATTCCACTCATGCTGCTTGTATTCCCACCTTTAAACCGCATTATTGCTCCACTGAGATTGAATTGTTAACTGGCTCCCTCTTGTCTTGTGGACTTACATAACCATCTCAGTGCACCTTGTATTATGCCTTATGTTATACATTTGCCTTCCAATCATGCCTAATGTCACTGTTTAATCTAACTGTTTTTCTATCCTTGATTTCTGTATTACTGTCTATTCCACACCTTGTTTAGCTTTATCATGATTTGCTCCTCTCTCACTTCTGTCCTCTCCCTCTATCCCCGTTTCCTTTGTTCAACCTTTCCATATTCTTCTTCCTCCTCACTCCCCCCTCGCCCTTCCCATCCCCCTCCCTATTTCACTCCTCTCTTCTCTTCTGTGCCTCTGTGAGGTCCGGTGGGGAGAGATGAGATGTCCAAGTGCCCAAACCACAGCAGGGGAAAAGGGCCCCTGGAGTGCCCTGCCAGGCACTCGTTATACTATAACGATAAGGGAAATATACAGGAGGGGCAGCTCCACAAAGTGAGTGCACCATGGGAACAGCCCTCGCCGGGCTATACTCACGGAAGCGGGTCTATGACGGCGACTCCCTCTATCCCTGCTGTTACAGGGGTTCTCACTCGCAGGGGTCTTCCAAAGACCTTATCTGACAGTAAAACAAGGGAGACAAAGCCACACAGAACAATCCCTTCCCCAACACCCTTGGTACTCACCCAATCCTGAGGGACCACTACGGGACGCACCGTACCTTTCTTCTCCTCAAACGGAATCCTCCCACTCACACGTCCTCGGCTGTCCGGGTCCACTGGCACTCTGTCGCTCCATAGGCATCCGCCCACAGCCCGAGCCCTGGCTGGTAAGCCAGCCTTGTCTTGGGACTCAGGACTTTAGGTGCCCTTTCGGACGGGTAGAGGGGCTTTGTAAGTCGCTCTCAGCAACTTAACCACTTAACTATCAAGGAACCAAGTGTCCCCTATGCTACCCAGGGACCTAGCGTCCTGCTAGACCAGGGCCTAATGCCCCCTTCCTACTATAAGAGCCTACTGCCCTGCTAACCACAAGGACCTACTGTTCCTCTTACCATAAGGACCCAATGTCCTTTTAACAACTACAGGGCTGCCGCCCTGCTACTCTGCAAGACGCCACTAACTTAGAGGCCTCCCCACACCTCTGTGCCCCTGATCTGACTCACTGCCCCCTCCTCCATCTTTCCCTCACTCCTCCTTTTCCCCTCTCAGACCCTTTTCCTCTTGTCCCCTTCGCTGCTCTTCTCTCGCCATCAGTCTCTTTCTACCTACCACCTCCCTCTCTCCCCCCCAGGAAATCTATTCCCTCACATCACTCCTTCCTTCTGCCTCTCGCATTTATATACCCCCTTATCTTCCCCATCTCCACTCCTCCCCCACCTCTTGCTCCTCTGCCCCCTGTCTCCTGTCAGGTCCTCTCGTATTTATGCTTCTCGTCCAATTCCAACCCTCTCTTCCTGTCATGCCCCTCGCTCCAAATAATACTCACGCTTTTCATCAAGCAACCCCAACAATCTCATCCACATCTCTCCTCTTCTCTCTCTTCCTCTATCCTGTGGTCTCTGGAATGCCAGGTCAGTCTGTAATAAATTGACCTCTATCCATGATCTCTTTATCTTTAGATCCTTCTACCTGCTTGCCATTACTGAAACCTGGCTATCCCCTGAGGATACTACCTCTAGTGCTGCTCTCTCTTTCGGGTGCTTGTCCTTCCTCCACACACCCAGACCTGGGGACCAGCAAGGTGGTAGCGTCGGCATACTTCTCTCCCCCTGCTGCTCTTTTCGGGTTCTTTCCCTGAACCCTCCCTCTCTTTTTCTTCCTTTGAGGTACACTCTATCTGCCTAGACCACCTCTGTGTTGCTGTTATCTACCGTCCTCCTGGTCCTGTCTCTCAATTCCTTGATCACTTTACCACCTGGCTCCCTCACTTTCTCTCCTGTGACCTTCCCTCCCTCATTTTGGCGGACTTTAATATCCCACCGCAGTGGCCACACCCTTGATCTGTTTTTTTTGCACCTTGGTGCTGTCTCTGACCTCATTAATTCACCTTTTCCTCTCTCGGACCACCATCTCCTCTCTTTTAGCGTCTCTCCACCCCTCTAGCCGTCCCCATCCCCCAAGGATACTCTCACTAGGCTTAATCTTGACACAGTTGATCCTACCACCTTCTCCGCCTCCCTGGGCTTGCTCCTCTCCACCATCACCACTCTTTCTTGCCCCGATGAGGCTGTCTCCTTTTACAATCACACTCTTACCACTGCACTTGACTCTCTCGCCCCGGCTGTCACCATCAAGCTTCGTCGGTCCCCGCCTCAACTGTGGCACTCAAAACTTTCCCACTATCATCAAAAATGCTCCTGCAGTGCAGAACGGCTCTGGAGAAAGTCACGCACTCATGCTCACTTCCTCCACTTCAAGTTCATACTTGTGTCTTACAGTATGGCCCTATCTCTCTATAAACAATCCTTCTTTAAGGCTCTCATTTCTCCCCAATCCTCCAACCCGTCGGCTTTTTGCCCCTTTCAACTCCCTCCTCTCCCCTCCCCTTTCCCACACGCTCTCTGCTGTCGACTTTGCTACCCACTTCACCTCCAAGAATGAGTCAATACGTCATGACCTCTCCCAGCATTCCCTTCTTACACCACCCTCATCCCCCTCCCTGCCCCCTCTGACCCCCTTCCCATCCTCCTCTGTGGCTGCTATCTCCTTTCTCCCATCCCCAATTGCTAATTCACCCTCCTTTTCTTACTTCACTCAGGTATCTGTAGATGAAGTTTATACCCTTCTCTCTTCCTCATCCCCTCCACTTGCCCACAGGACCAAATCCCCTCCCAACTTCTCCGCTCCTTCTCGGTCTCTACACATGACTCTACATCCCTCCCTCTTCCCTTACCT